>NC_025703.1:19382617-19425147 GCF_000633955.1 Camelina sativa | reverse complement strand
GGGGGGGGGGGGGAATGTAATGACCCTCACCAAGGAGTGAAATTCGAAATGGAAATCCATGGGCCAAGGTCGAGTAAAGGACATGGAATTAAGCCAAAGGAGGAAGGAAGAGGAATTACAGAAGTAATGTCCGGAAAATTCTGAACGAGTTGGAAGATGGCCAATGGTACCGCGTACCATGTACGGGCCAGGACGTGTAGTCCGTACCGTACGTACCATCCGAGACGTACCATATGTACCATGCCGGACGTGCTGTACATACTGTCCGGGACGTACCATCTGTACCGGCCAGGACGTACCGTCTGTAATGACCGAGACGTACCATCCGTACAGTCCGGGATGTACTGTCCGAAATGTCCGAGAGTTGCCGAAAGGACCAGTAGTGTCCGTAAGCGGGGAGTATGGTCCGGGTAATGCCGAAAGAACCTAAACCGTTCAGGCGATGACCGACGGGGTAAGCGGACGCGGACGTTGGACGAAGGACGAGAGGAAGAGACGGAACTATGGGTTGTGTCGAAGAGAAATTGACCAATCAAATTACATGCATTCATGCAGAGACAAAGTGGGAGATTTTAATAGAATGGCGCAAGCTCATTGGGCGGTGGATCACACGCACCACATGCAGCCAAAATCTTGCCATTTGTCGATTTCCACTAAGGAGGAAGAAGAGGAGTCTCTCACCTATAAATAGGCCATTTGCGAGATTGAGAGAGCAAGTTTTCTCATTTCTCTCCCAAACTCTTGCCAATTTAAAACTCAAAAGATTTTTCTCTCAAATCCAAGAGAGAAAAATAAAGAGTGATCGCCGAGAGAGAGTGGAGTGGCGAGTGTGAGTTAAGTGAGAAGTGAAGAAGGAGTCTTCGGAGAGAAGGTCTTGCTGTCGCCGAGTCTTTGAGCTTCGGTTCAAGAGGAGACCAAAGGGTGCTTAGCGGTTGGAGCTAAGAAGAGAGATCTGATCAAGTGGTGCAGTGGAATCCGAGTTTTCATCATCGGCATAAGGGGTGAGTGCTGCGGTAATGCATGCATGTTTAGTTTCTGTTGCATGCGGTTCATGGTAGGGTAGCCATGTGAACGTGAGTACTGTAGTAGTGCATGCATGTTTATTTCTGTTGCATGTGCATTCATGGTAGGCTTTTGAGAAGATAACCATGTGCATGTGAGTTTGGTGGTAAAGCATGTAGAGTAGTTGCATGTTCATTTCGGTTTTAACCGGTTGCATGCATTCATGGTAGGATTTTTGTTAAAATCACCATGCGTAAGTAAGTACATGCATTGATCTCACCTATGAATGGGTTAAGTGTTAATCCGGTTGCATTTTAAGGAAACGGTGGACTTAAAATTTGGTGAGAAGGTTTTTCATGCTTCATGTGACTTAGCGAGTTTTATTAGCATAACCTGCTTATTAAACCGGTTGCATGCATGAAAGGAGATAGGTTGTTTGCAATTTTATTTGCATATTTTCGGTTGAGGTTAGCTTCATGCTAAGTGAACTTAATGATTTTTAAGTTTAAAACCGAATTTTGTTGCATGCGCATTTTAAATGAGATTTACTTAGTTAAATCAGATCATTTTTTGGCATGCGGTTGGTTGAGTGTTTGCTTGAGACTAATTAAATTAAAATGGTTGGAACAATAAATACTGTAATGAAAGGCACATAGGAGATCTTTGATTTTTTAATCCTGATATAATTTTGCCGATATATTTTGGGTCATTTATTCGTGCGGGCTCTTCAATGGAAGATATCAGATGCAATGAAATAGAATCAAAGTATATAAAGCCCGCTAAATTAATCGGGGATGGAGACACTGATGGAGGTTCCAAAAGTAATTATACGGTTAGTAGCGTTATAAGTTTCAAAGATTAGTCGCAGGTTGATGTATTTGGTAGCGATTTTGTAATTTGGGAAGTTGGAACGATAAACCATTTTAAAATTGGTTTCAAACCTGATTTATGTGGTTTTCTGTCGAATTTGATTCGTAAACCGTTTAAATCCAGGTATATAGAGAAATATACGAGAACTTTTGATTCGAATAGAAATAAGTTGAAAACTTACGATTCAAAAATATTTGAGATGAGGTCATAGTTCTAAGTAGTTTTGCTACAATGCGATACTTCTGAGTTCTGAGGAGTAAATAAGACATCGATCCTTAACGTGATTATGACATATATCATGTTTTGGGTTGTTTATAAAGTTTTTATTTTGTATATTTGAATTATCTAAGGCTTTATATATACCATTATGATTATAATATCCAAATTTTGATTTTTATTATGTGATATTAACTTTCTTTCAATTTCTCAATTTTAATTGGGTTGGTCATAAAATCATTGTAATAGAGTAGATAATTTTCACCAGTTGTTCATCCAAAATATCTTTGGAGTAAAAAAAATTAATGGTTAAAGAAATTATGTCACAATACAATTTTAGTAATTATAAGAACTATAATTATACCAAGCAACATAAAATTTGTTTAATTTGTTTAAAATACATTTTATAGGTGGTGATAAAGAGCATACTTTAACAATAAAATAATTTAGGGTTTAAGAGCATATTTTTAATGATGAAACATACAGTAAAATTGTATGTGGTTACTACATTACATGTTGCTTTGATGAATTTGGGAGTAATAATATTTTTAATGATGAGTATTTGGCAAAAGTTTTGGTAGGGGTATAATTTAGCTTTAGATTATTGTAATAATTGTTATAATATATTAAAAATATAAAAATATAAATAACTGTATGAAAGTAAATACAAATATGATTTTGGTGGGATATAATTTAGCTTTATATTATTGTAATAATTGTTATAATATATAAAAATATAAATAAATGTATGAAGTTAAATAAAAATATGATTTTTTCTATAACTAAAATTATTTATATATTTACTTCAAGAAATAAAATTTCTTTTTATATTTTTAAAAAAATTGTTTAGGATTTAAAATTTATTCTCTTCAACAATCTCAATACCCGCACATCGTGCGGGCCCTTATCTAGTTAATAATGAAGAAGCATGAAAATGGAAATAGTGATGATACGTAATTTTATATCATGTCGTTATTATATACAAAATAAAAGATTAACCTGAAGATGTGTTGGATGGCTGAAGTAGTGTCTGTGTGATTCAAAACGTGATACATGATTGTTGTTGTTTTAAGTGCGTTAGAAGTTTCTAGAAGGTTTGAGAAGGCAATATTGAAGGAATATTTGAGGATTAATTGATGAGGAAAACTACTATTTATTGGGTTGATTAAATTGGAGTTTTACAAAGAAAAAGAAAATAACATAAAGGAAAAAGGCTTTTTCTTATGAAATTTGGAAATATTCTCTTATGGTGATTAGGAAGTCTTGATGGGTATATAAGGAGGTGTTGGGCACGTCCTAGAAAAGGAAGAGAGCTGAGAGATAAAGATAAAAACCCTAGAGAGCTTTCTCATTGTGTGCGGCTTAGTTTCGCGGTTTTGGTGCTTGTGTGATCAAGCTTCTTTGTTCGTCGGTGTTACGTGTGTGTGAAGGTTGCTCAAGAGAGTTGAAGACCTGAAGTCTAGGCTCAGGGGGAGTTTAGCCCAAGGTTAGGTTATCTTGGTTTAAATCTAGGCTTGATGTTAGTCTAGTTAAGGGTAGAGAATTATCCTTATGATTTTATGTTATAGAACAGAGCGGTGAATTAAGAGGGTTGTGCTTGATTTACGCGTTTGCGAATAGGTTGTATTTGTTTTCTTGTTCTAGTGATATCGAAATCTGGACGTGGTCCCGGGGAGTAGGAAAAACCGAACCTCGTTAACAAAGTTCTTGTGTTCTTTACTTTCTGCACTTTATTATTGCCTCATCCGCATTTACAAAACCAAGTCTTCTTTTCACGTTATATGCATATAGAGTAACTGTTTTTCTTGTAGTGATATATAAGAGTAAAAAACTCCACCACATCTATTCATTGAGAACAAAAGCTGTGACTAAAAAAGACAATAAAATAACAACGGAACGGTCGTGTGTGTGAGACTTTGGCTCTGATTGGTAAAGGCTGTTATTTTTTGCTGTAAAGACTTTGACTTAAAAATTTTAGCTGTAGAGAATTTGGTTGTAGATGCTTTGACTGTAAAAGCTTTTACTTTTAAAATCTGATTGTTTATCATTGACTTTTAAAAGTTGTAGTTATATCAATAATAAATATAAATTATGTGAGAATATAATTCATAACAATTTAATAACAAAAATTAAATTTATTAATGATAAATTAAATTTTTTTAAATGTATGTTAATAAAATATGTGATTTGAAAAATTCTGTTTTTCTTTTGTTTTTGGTGTAGTCAAAAATCCATTAAACACTAATCAATTCATTGTTTTGAATGTTACTCTCTTATTAATGAATTTCATAAACTCTTATACATCATTATTAATGATGATGATGAAAAAATAAAAATTATTATTGAAAGAAAGAGAAAAAAAATGAGAATATTTAATTTGTAGAAATAAAATATGTAAATTACATATATATATATATGTATATATATTTGGAGAGCTTTTAAATATGATGGGAAGAGAAAAGAAAATGCTTTTAAAATTTGTTTATTTTAAAGCGTTATTTTTAGGCTTTAAAAAATGAAAGAAAATAAGAAAGGAAAAAATTAAAGTGGCTGTTAAGACTTAAAAAAATAATAAAGTCATAAAAGTCTGACTAACAAATAAAATGCTTTTGAAATATTAAAATCTTAAAAGTCTTCACTAATTGGGGCTTTTGTTGGTAGTGATCAAAAAATATTATTTTCCTTAACCATATATATTTTTTCCAATTTATCTGTTTTAAAAGTTTTTTTGTTTTAACACAGAAAAACGAAAATTAATGGATATTATTAATTTGATTTTTGTCTGGAAGATCGTTTTCGTTGAGTTCAGTTGATGCTTTCTTTGTTGACTTATTCATATGATTGGACTGATCAGTGATCCAGTAATATTAAATAATAAGAGATGAGCATAGTCATCATATATTGACTAATTCAATTCTGCAACTTTCTTTCTGTGTTAAAACAAAAAAAGAAGTTTATGCTTGTGAAGTTTTCTTCTATCTTGGCCACATACATCTTAAGGCAATTAAAGGAAGTAAAGTTCAATGTTATAGAACTTAAGGTACCGGTAAATTATGTTTGCTTCCTTTACAAGCTACTCTTCAACATCTTCTTTAAAGTTAAAGATATTGTGGAAACCTTTTTTTTTGGCTGAATGCTCATCAACTTGTGTTATCCATTATTAGATCTTTACATAACAATACAAAAAAAAGTTATCTTCTGGCCTACTACTGCACCAAAGCTACTGTGCACATCGTTCTTGTACCTTTGTAACCTACTACTGCACCAAAGTTATTCATGTTGCAATTAGATTTAATTGAATAGTTTTTGCGAAAACTAGTTTCCTTTTACGTTGTGCAGATGTACATGTGATTGTTCATATGAAATGATAGAACATAGAAAAAACAAAGATCAGTTAGTTATATATTTTACTGAAAACATGGTTGTACTTGTTCGAATTAAGACAAACAAAGATCAAGGAAGATGATTTGCTGGGCAAAGAACCTCAAGAACTTGGAGCCAAAATCAAGGAAGTGATCCCTACGGAGCTCACAAAGGAAGACGAGGATAATCGAAGTCGTCCCCCTCTTCCGTTAAGTGATGTGGGCCGGGCTAAAGGAAAAACTAAAAAGAAGGTAAACAAGAAAAGAGAGCCCAAAGAAAAGGCCCATAATGGTGGTTTCGTGGACAACCAAGGTGCAGCATCTAGGAAACTACTGAACCTTCGTTTCTCTCCTAAGGCCATATTTACCGGAATAACAGATGGGGTGATCTTAGGCCTTTTAAAAATGAGATTAAATGAATAGTGGACTTTAGATCAGGCTTTTTGATCTTATTCTTGATCAGTTCTTGGGACTGATCTTGTGAGACGTGTCTCACTCGGATTGGAAAGAATTATTTTCCCTTCGTTTCATTTTCATTTTCTTCATTCGCGAAATCTAGGTTTTTCTTCTTCTTCTCTCCCAAAAAGAGAAACAGTGAAACGCCGAGAGATTTGTGTACTCATCACCATCGTCCTCGATTCCGGTGTGTTCCGGCCATTAAAACACCAATTCAACCGATCTCTTCGTCTCCTCGCCTCCTTGTCTCCTCGTGTCCACCGATCTCGTCGTCTCCACTGTCTCCTCTGTCTCGCCAAGTCAACCGATCTCTTTGTCTCCTCGTCTTCTCTGTCTCCTCTGTCTCCTCCGGCTTTATAGACAAGGTAAGCTCCGGCGATTTAAACCTAATCTCATCTCTGAATTAGGTTTCGATTTTGGGAAAAAATTGATTTGTGTGTTATAAACCTAATCGAAACACTCATTCATGTAGTTGCTTATCATTTTATAGGGTTTCGATAGGCTTAAATAAAATCGAAACACTCATTCATGTTATAGGGTTTCGATTTTATTTGTTATACACCTAATCTCATTTCGTGTGTTGTATTGAAAATCAACCTTAATAGATTTGTATGAGTGAATTCTAATCGTTTTTATCCTCTAATTGAATTCAACTTTACACCCATAAAGATTAATCGATTTTGGTTTGTTTATGAGGCATGTAGGTGAGGTTAAGGAGGGCAAATTAAATCGGACCACCATCAACAACATTCCTTACTCGCAAGTGAAAGATAAGTCAAATGGTTTGTTTGTGCTGAGTTTAATGGTTTGTGTTGAATTATGAATCGTATATGTGTCCAAATTACTTGATTTAACTTCAATTTAAGGTAGTTGATTATGTCACTGATAGGATGATTTTCTTTGGCCAAAGTCCCTTTCTCGTTCTCCCACACGTCTCCTCATTCCCATCACAAAGAACTAGTAGTATGTTCCTCTCCTCTGCTCTTATACAATACCAAGAAAAGAGTCGCTCTCTCTCCTCTTCTTTTTTCTCTTCCAAAGAATAGAATAGTATGCTAACGTCTCTCTCTAAATATATACTCTGACCAAACCTTACAACAATACCCACAAAACGTCTCTCTCTCTATTTCTCTGGTGTACTCGATATCTCTTTCTCTCCCCTTAATGGTTACGCATAAACGAAACTGAACTTTAGTTGTGATGGTAACGAAACTGAACTTTAGTTGTGTAGTAACTGATTATTAAGAGATTTTAAGTGATTGTAGTTGCCTTTAAAGTGTTGGTTGCTTGGTTATTGTGATGGTGATTGCGATGGTCTATGTTAGTTGTTTAGTTGTGATAGTGTAGACTATAGTTGTGTAGTAACTGATTATTAAGAGATTTTAAGTAATTATAGTTGCCTTTAAAGTGTTGGTTGCTTGGTTATTGTGATGGTGATTGCGATGGTCTATGTTAGTTGTTTAGTTGTGATAGTGTAGACTATAGTTGTAAAATGAGTTCAATGCTTTAACGAAACCAAACTTTTTTTGGTTTTTATTATTTAAAACACTAAATCTCCTTTATTTACTTCTGATTTGACTGAAATAGGTAATGGTTATTTAGAATTAAAATTCTCTAACAACACAAAACTTTGAATTAAATGATCTTCTTAACTTCTCTATATTATCCAATCTCATTTCCTTCTTTCTTACCAATCTCTAAGAACTTTCCAATAATCTCTCTTCCTCACCTTCTTCCGTTTTAAATCTGCTTGCTATGGAATCAAATAATACTCCTAATAGTCAGTCTCAATCCTACTTTAGTCTTCTAAACTTCCCATACGACAGCTTTGCTCTCAAATCCCTTCTTTTAGTTCACAAACTAGTTCACAGTCGAGTCAACCTCCTAGTCAAACAGAAGAGACAGCAGAACAGCGTAGGGAGAGAAGGATATGGTCCGCACAAGATGACTTAGTCCTAATAAGCGCCTGGTTAAACACATCGAAGGATGCAATTGTTGGGAATGATCAACCGTATGGGTCCTTTTGGAAGCGCATTGGTGAATATTATGCAACAAGTGATCATGTCCTTGGTGGTGGTGAACCAAGGCTCCCTGATCATTGTAGACAACGATGGCAAAAAATCAGCAGGGAAGTTAGTAAGTTCTGTGGAGCATACGCAGAGGCAAAGGGTGAGAAAGCTAGTGGCATGAATGATGTGGATATTCTGCAGAATGCTCACCAACTATACACTAAGCTGTACAAGAGGAAGTTTGGTTTGGAGTATGCTTGGAATGTGCTTCGCTATGAACAGAAATGGATTAATTTAGAGCCTATGAACCCCACTCCAAAGACAACCAGCTCTAACAAAAGAAAAGCCGATAATGCTGCACCATCTTCAGGGTCTGTTGTGGGTGAGCACGAGAGCAGGCCTGCTGGAATAAAGGCAATGAAAAAATCAAGGAACAAAGGTAAAGAGAAGGCTGCACCATCGACAGAGTTTAGTCACATGTGGGATATCAAAAAGAAGGATTTAGAGGGCATGAAAGAACTTCAAAAGATGTCCATTCTTGACACTCTCATTGCCAAGAAAGAAACGTTAGATGAAGATGAAAAAGCTCTAAAGAAGAAGCTAATGGCTGAACTGTTTTAGCTCTAGTTTATGTTGTTTTAAGTATGCTTGTCTTATGTTTGTCTTATGTTTGTCTTATGTTTGTTCTAAGTATGTTTGTCTTTTGTTTTAACTCTAGTATATGGTTTTAATGAATCAGCTTATGTTTATGTTTCACATGTTTTTGTAATGACTCGGCTTATGTTTAATTAATCGATGTGTTTTCGTTTTCATGTTGAACCAGTCATGGACTCTTTATACGACTATGGTATAAACAACCCATTAGACGGTAGTAGCGATTCAGAAGAGGAGGCTGAGACCTGTTACTATCCTCCGGAACCAGCTCCTGCGATTGGATTCACAAGTCTGTCGAGCCGTGAAGCTCAACCACTACCTGCTAATGAGACACAACTGAACCAGCTCAACGACCAAGTGATCCAGCTCAACGACCAAATGATCCAGCTCAAGGTACTTGTGATCCAGCTCAAGGATCAAGTGATCCAGCTCAAGGACCAAGTGATCCAGCTCAAGGACCAAGTGATCCAGCTCAAGTAAATTTGTCTCATTTTCGGTTGTTGTTGTTTGCTTCGGAATGGTGAACCCGTGATCGGATTTTTTGTTTAGGCTTGGTATTTGGATTTTTGTTTAGGCTTGGTATTTGGATTTTGGTTTAGGCTTGATATTTTGATTTCTAGTTTTAAAGTCACTTGTATTTGTTTTCTTTGTTTGAATTTTAGTTACAAAGACAGAGTCACAAGAATTTTATTTAGTTTGTCCGATTGTTCACATGCACCAAGTTAACACTCACATGCACCAAATTCACATGCACCAAGTTCACAAGAATTAAGTTCACAAGAATTTGTCTCTTCTCTCTTCCATCCGAAATCAAACATACACTCTTGTCCGAAAGTTCTATATATATGAGAAGAGAATAAGCTCAAATCAAACATACCAACCCAAATCAAACATACCAACTCAAACATACCAAATCATACACTCTTCTCTCTTTTGTTCACCTTCTCTCTTTTACTCATCTTATTGAAAATCAAACCATTTTTTTTCTCTCACCAAAGACATTTTCTTTCTCAACCCTGTTATGGCATCTTCTTCCAGCAATTTTCACTACCATTATGATCCCAATAACGATAGTTTAAACCAATATTTTCAAGAGCAATTTAGTAACCAATTTGAAGCTGTTGAAGAGGAAATTCCAGTCGAAAGGAAACCACATGCATACATCGATAGAAAACGAGAAGAAGGGCATGAACGTTTGTGGAACGATTATTTTTCTGATAATCCGACTTACAATGCTCACCACTTCCGGCGACGGTTTCGAATGAACAAGCCGTTGTTCTTGCGTATTGTGAATCGTCTCAGTGAAGAAGTTCCATATTTTAAGCCAAAAAGGGATGCAAACTTCCGGAATGGTCTATCACCCCTACAACAATGTACTGCAACAATTCGAATTTTAGCATATGGGACTGCGTCGGACTCGGTTGACGAATACATACGTCTTGCTGCATGTACTGCTCGTAAATGTTTGGAACATTTTGTCGTCGGGATAGTTGACTTGTTTGGCACTGAATACCTACGCCGACCAACACCAGAGGATCTTCAAAGGCTACAATTTTATGGAGAACAGAGGGATTTTTTCGGGATGGTTGGAAGCATTAACTGTATGCACTGGAAGTGGAAAAATTGCCCAACCGCTTGGAAAGGAATGTATTCAAGAGGCACCGATAAGCCAACAATTGTTTTGGAGACAGTAGCTTCACAAGATCTCTGGATATGACACGTATTTTTTGGAGCTCCAGGTACTTGTAACGATTTAAATGTCCTTGATCAATCACCAGTATTTAGACATTATTTACGGTCGAGCTCCCGAAGTTACGTACTATATCAACGGAAATGAGTATAATTTGGCATACTATCTGACAGATGGTATTTACCCCGAATGGGCAACATTTGTTAAATCCATCCCACAACCACAACACCCGAAACATCGATTGTTTGCAGAACGTCAAGAAGGTGCACGAAAAGATGTTGAGCGTGCATTTGGAGTCCTGCAATCTAGATTCGCCATGATTAAAAATCCATCTCTTTTATAGTCAAAGGGTAAAATTGCATATACGAGAACATGTCTCATACTGCATAATATGATTGTCGAAGATGAACGAGATTCATACACACTCTATGACGAACAAGAATTCCAACAAGAAGATGGAACTGGAACTACTCCGGATCTTACCTTTTCAGTAACTATGTCTTCAAATCTTGAGGGTTTAGGTGATGGCCATACAATAATTCGTGATAAACAAGCACATCGCAAATTAAAGGAGGATTTGATTGAGAATATTTGGAATAAATTTGGACATTAATCTATGTATTAATTAAATAAAATATTTGTCTTTTTAATTAATTAAGTAATATGTTTGTTTGTTTTTTTAAAAAAAAAATTATTTAAAATGTTTTTTTTTTCATAAAAATTTGGTATTGTATTTTGAATTTTAGTTCAAGTTTTTTGAGTTTGCAATTAAAATGTTATTTTCTAAATTATTATAATTGTAATATGTTTAAGAATATTATATTATTAAATCTTAAGATCTTACACATGTTCTCTCAATAACTAACTTCTTAACAAAAGTTCTTAACTACTGATCTTACATTATTTTTATAATATCTATACTCTAAGAACACCCAAAATTGATCTCTCTATAAACATGCCCTAAGTGCCAAAGCTCTAATCTGGTCCCGACGAAAACCAGAAAACCCAGAAATGGATCCACCTCCTCAGGAGGTGAGAATTTAAAGAACCAACAACAAGAACAAGTGCTAAAAGGAAGTACTAGCAATTTCACCGGTGCGGAGGAGGATGGAGATCCGCCCACCATCATATCATGACAGAACTTATTTGGGGGAGAAAAGGGATGGTAAGTCTATATCAATACCATCGACTAGAAGTACTTTTATATCTAGGTTCGTACTCACTCCTAAAGCCAGGGCTCCCATCGTCTATGTGGCTCAATCCATTTCCGGTCTTGCAATATCATGATCTCCCTAGATATTTCTGGAGGAACATATTTGTAAGCCGAGAACCTTTAGTCATTATCTTTGACATTCCGGTTAAGAGTAATCAAGACATTCCGATGTTGAAATTTACGATGTGTGGTTACATGTGGAAACTAAGGACGCTAGTAAAGCGAATTTCAGCCATTTCTCATTGTTTATCTACTGGGTCATTGGCGTTTGCTCTCCACTCAGAAAAATCAATATTGGAAGTACGTCGAAACCTTTTTCAAGTGTTTTCTCAGGTTCATAAAGAGTTGGGCAATACAATACCCTCCCTAAGTGTCCTTTCAGGTTCTTATCCTTCAAGACTCTCGTCTTGTCCAACGTGTTACCACCCTTTTCAGGGACCTTTAGTGCATGTACGGAATCTAAATACCGAGTTCGTTCTTTTGCAACGTCAACGGGTATCAAAATGGCTGACTATGTGGCAGTGGTCGGTCATCCTTCACTACGAGCGGCCTCCCTCTGTGGGGCAACTCTTTATCTTCAGGACTTGTTGTCCCCTTCGTTTATCTTCTCAATGTTATGGTTTCAAGCCAAGCCTTAGAGCTTGTTTGTTGTATGGTTTAAGATTATTGATTGTAGTTTATTTTATCCTCTTGTGTAAGTTTATTGGTGTATTTGGCTCCTCTTCAAAGGAAGCTTGTAAACCTTTAATCTAATTATAATGGAGTGCTTGAGAGAAAAAAAAAAAAAAAAAAAAAAAAAAAAAAAGACAAACAAAGATCATAGTGATGAGGAACACATGAACATGACCCAAATACAACAACTAATTAAAATTTCAAACTTGATAATCTGATTCATCCACATACAAAACAAAAAAATATTTCGATATAGCTAAATTTATTTCCGAACTTCTTTCTATGTAGTCGGTTTGCTTAGATTGCTTGATTCTTTTCTTCGATATTCTTCAGTGTGGGTTTCATAAGGCTATAAACAAAAGAAATGCTGATACGTTAATATATATAGACTTTTATATATAAAGACTATTTGTTAAACAAAGAAAATATATATATATATATATATATATATATAACTTTTATAAATTCAGAAAATTACCTCTCTGACTCTGATGAGTTATGGTCAGGTGCTTATGCTTCTGCGTTTGTTTCGGTCAAAAGGGTTCATGAACCACTCTGGTTTGTAGGAAACCAATATGTATCCCATCGTCAATCCAAAAGAAATACCAGGTATGAATCCAATTGCAGCCGCTTTCCAACTTATCACCTCTTCTTCATCTTTTTCTAGTTCTGGTATATCAGATTCTTGCGATGTTTTCCCGTGAATTTCTACACAAACTTTCTCAAGTGAAGGGCCAAAGAGTCCCGGGTTGTCCTCGAACGAAGAGCAAGACTGTGTTAGAAACTGAGTGCCTCCTGGTACTAGACCTACAAGCTGGTTATGGGAGAAGTTCATGTATGAAAGGTAGGAGAGTTTCCCTAGCTCTTGTGGAATTTCTCCTGAAAGCTTGTTTAGAGAAACATCTAACGATTCGAGCTCTCTTAAGTTTGCCATTCTTGATGGGATGTGACCAGTGAAAGCATTGTTTGAAATATTGAACAAATGAAGCTCTTTCAATAAACAAATGGACGTTGGAATCTCTCCTTCAAATTTGTTTCCAGAAAAGTCAATCGATGTAAGGATATTTAGGATTCGTACCATCTCCATTTCTACGCCTTTAATCATCAAAACCATTGAATCACTGTAATAGCTTGTACCCATATACCCTCTGTTAGACTGATCTTCAGTTTTCCCAAGTGAAAACATTGCAGTCCAATAGAGAAAAAAATTTGAAGGCAATGTTCCATTGAAGTGATTATGGGATATGTCGATGATTCGTAGTTTAGAAAACCCGGCTTGTTGTATCGGTCCATGGAATGCATTTGAACGAAGGACAAGAACTTGTAGCTCTTGCAGAGAACTTAAACAGAAAGGAAACGTGTCATTGATCATGTTGCTTTCCACATTGAGAACTTCAAGAGAAGATATAAGGACCAAAGATCTTGGAAGATTTCCCACCAGTTGGTTATGACCAACGTCAAGTGACTTTACGCTTGCAGATATATTCTCTGGAAGACCTCCATGAAGACGATTCTTTCTAAGATTTAGAACTTCAAGAAACGTACTGAAATTTCCCATGCAACGAGGGATTGAACCATTGAATTTATTGTTAGATAAATCCAGAACGGTTAGAGAGTGCAACCCACATATGAAAGATGGAATATATCCGGTGAAGTTGTTGTTGGCGCCAAACAAGTATCTCATAGATGATTTCCAGGTAGAATACAGTCTTTGTTTTGTTGGTCTTTGGAAACCGATGAAAGTGTTGTTGGAAAGATACACAGAATCCAGATTTGGTAGCGTCCATAACCAGCCAGGAACTTGACCATTGATTTTGTTGTTGGAAATGTCTAAAATCGTCATTGTGTCTTGGGTTTTTAGGAACTTTGGGAACTCAGTGAGACCACATCCTGACAAGTTAAACTGCGATAACAATGGAGGATCTGAAACTGAACTGGTGTTTCTGGCTGAAACATGGTTCCCTGAGAGGTCCAACGTTTGTAGTGACTTGAAACTTGACAAGAATGCATTCAAGTCAATTGTAGTTGTGCTGTTCAGATTGGATAAGCGAAGATCGTTGAGGGACTTGAGATGCAAGAAGATGCTAAAGTCAACTGAGCCTTGGGTGTTGAGATGGGAGAGGTCAAGTATCCATAGGTTGACTAATTTGGAAATGGATTTGGGGATTGGTCCATTTAAGTTGTTATATCCAAGGCTTAAGTCTTCTAGTGATGAAGATATATTCCCAAACTCAAGAGTGCCGTTGAGTTGGTTATAACTCACGTCAAAATAGAGTAAAGAAGGAATGTTGAGAAGAGAAGAAGGGATAGTTCCAGTGAAAGCGTTGGCCCTGGCGTAAAAGAACTCCAATTTGGAGAGTGAGCTCATGTTAGGAGGAAGCGTGCCTGTGAACTTGTTGTTGTCGAGTGATAAATATAACAGATTTGTTAGATTTTGTAGTGTAAAGGGTAAGTTACCACTAAACTCGTTGTTTTCAACATCTAAGAAAACCAACTGATTAAAACTGCCAAAAAAAGATGGAAATTCACCAACCAAGTTGTTTTGTGAGAGATCGAGAAAGGTGAGATGCAAAAGATTTTTAAGTGACGATGGGATTTCACCAGAAAGATTGTTTTCACAGAGGGAAAGATCGGTGAGATGAGAAAGATTTCCAAGTGAAGATAGGATTTTACCAACAAAATTGTTACCGCTGAGGGATAGAAGGGTGAGATGAGAAAGGTTACCAAGTGAAGATGGGATGCCACCACTAGTAAAACTGTTTTGACTGAGGGAAAGATAGGTTAGATGCAAAAGATTTCCAAGCGAAGATGGGATATGACCACTGAAATGATTTTGAGAAAAAGGTCGAGAGTGGTGAGTTTAGAAAAGTTTCCAAGCGAAGATGGGATTTGACCACTGAAATAATTATTTGAAAGGTCTAGAAAACGAAGGTTTTGAAGCCTAAAAATATTACTTCTGGAATTGAGCTGGCCATGGAGGTAGCTGTAGCTAAGGTTCAGCTTGATCACATCCCCAAACCTTGTATCGCATCTGATACCATCCCAAGAACAACAATCGACGTTATGCACCCATGACTCCGTCTTTAGAGTCCCTTCAACACAAGGCTTTTGAATCTCAAACTCGTTCTTCAACCCGAGAATCGCGTCTCTTTGTTCTGGATGACACAAGTGTGCCGCAAACACGTCTTAGTAAATAGAAGTGAAGAAAAAGAGAGAGAGAAAAGAGTAACAAAAATGAGACTGATTGAGTTCCAAGAGCAGCCTTTCATATTTTCTTTTAGGTTTTTTTTTAAAACTTTTTTTTAAAGTTTCTTGAGTATCAACAATGGAAAATCAAGAAAATGGAATTTGTGATGATAACATGGTTTCATTCTCATATATCTCTTTCTTATACATAATAAAGATAACACACTCGGGTTGACTGACTAACAAGTCATCTATTAACTTAATTGGTGGTGGTCCATAAGCAATTTTTTCCTCGAAGACTTTCAGAGTTCCTAGTGGCATTAATCGAGACAGGATGATATTATTAATTGAATTTTGTCTGAAAAAATCAATGTATTAAATGTTGTCGTTGATTTCAGTGGCTGCTTACTTTGTTGACTAGTCCAGATGATTGGATACAATACATTCTTTTAAAACCACACACTAACCATCGTATCGTTTAACTCTACCATTCTACCAATTCTTTCTTGCTTTGGGTCTGAAACGTGACTTTGGAGACTCAATAAGTTACAACATTAACTTCGAAAGTGTTGGTGATTCATTTGGTTTAGTTTCTTTTTGGATCGATCATTAAAACCTCACTTAGGGCCTGACTAGTTTAAACAAAGTGGTTGTGGCTTCGGGATTTTGCGGAAGTGGACAGACGCGGTTTTAAACGTTATTAAACGATTTGAACGATTGATATAACATTTTAAAATCGGTGAATTTGCTGGTGATTTGTGTTCGGTTGACAGTAGTAACAATAGCGGCGTAACAGAAATGTTACCAAAAATACATATATATATATATATATAATTTATATAGAAAAAGCAGTATTGTTATAACTAAAAAAATATATTTTAAGATATTTCAAATATTTTTTTATGTACAAGAAATATTTTAGTAGTTGTAAATATATATATATATATATATATCTTATTATATAAAGCTTGATGTCAAAGTTATTCATTAACAAGATCGTGACACGTGTCAAATATATTGATTAGATGTTGACACGTATCAAATTTTTCAAAAGCTTGATGTCAAAGTTACTCACTGACAAGATCGTCACACATGTCAAATATATTGATTAGATGTTGACACATGTCAAAATTTTTAAAAAAAATTAGATTTACAGAATTTTGCATGTTTATATTTTTAAAAAATTATTTTTCTGAATCAAAAAGGAAAACTAACAAAATCAATATATTTTTCATTGTAAATTTATTTTTCTGAATCAAAAAGGAAAACTAACAAAATCAATATATTTTTCATTGTAAATTTATTTTTCTGAATCAAAAAGGAAAACTAACAAAATCAATATATTTTTCATTGTATGCTAATTATATTATATGTGTGTTCTCAATAAAATTTGTCATGTCTAAGAAAAAATTTAATTTATTAAGCATATATATTAATCAATAAATAATGAACAACAAAGTTAAAAGAATAACATGAGTTATCTAACATAATTTTACTCGGATATAAATTGTATTTATCGTTGTAATATAATTTTTTTTTATTGTATGAGATAATATAAATCTTATGAGATAATATATAAACAAGTAAGTACACAAAACCTTGAAAAAATAATGAACTTAAAAAAAAATTCCTAGATGATGTGTATTAGTATAGTTTTACATGTCTTATTTTAACGACTTTAATGCATGTCGTAATATGAGAAACCTGAAAAGAAAAAATGAGTTTGTAGGAATGAATTTTTGGTTAATTGATGAAATTGACAAAATATTACTTATGAAATTATGACATATAGAACAATAATATTTAGGATATTTTTGGATTCCAAAAATTTTGTCGATGTTAAATAATTTTTTTATTATTTTTATTGTTAAATTTAAAATACTAATCAATATACATATTATCTCATATGATGCTCATATTATTTTTGTTATTAAAATTTTTACTCTAATCCATGAAGAAGTGAATTATGGTTTTAAGATGAAATAGATTGTTAAATGTGATTACTAAACTGAATGTCTAACGATGAAATTTATTTTAGTTGTAAAAATTTTCAAATGTTAATATGTATCATTTTTTAAAAAATCATTTAAGAATATTAGTAATTTTTAATGTTTAGTTTTATAATTTCAACACATGTATTTCTGTAATGCATATGTCATAACATAAGATAATTCAAAATAAATTATAATTTACAGGACTGAATCTTCAGTTATTTTATGAGAATGTCTTTATATCTTTATAAAATGTTTTTATTTTATAAATTTCACTCATGTAAAATTGATTAAGACATGAGGTAAAATTAGTACTTATGAGATAACAATATAACAATATAACAAATATATCTTCAAAAATGTCGATTCAGTTTTTTTTTGCGAATTACATTTTGTTAATTTTTATTTGTATTTTCTATTCTTACTAAGATATATATTTGATATGATGTATTAAGTATGTTTGATATAAAATATATAGTTCTATGCAATAAAATGAAATGTGTAATTAAATTTAAAATATGGTTTATTATGATGGTATATATATTTAAATAGTACTCCTTGCCCTATAAGAGTTTTTGGGTTAAAAAAGCACAACGATTAATAAAAATAAGATGAAAAAAATTAATAAACAATAAATATTATGTTATTTATAAAAATTCAACCGACAGAAAAATATACTGCATAGTTCAAATAGTCATAAATTGTTATATTAATAAAAATTGGACATAGAAATTTGAGAAAATATTATATAATAAAGCAAAAAAAGCCTTAAACCTTTTATATAATGGAACCGAGAGAGTATTAAAATCAAATATGAGAGGTTCATATTCAATATTAAAATGTTACAAGATAAAATTTAAAAACATGTACATTACTACTTAATTGTTCTTAATATTTTTTTTCAATTTTTTACCCGCGTTATTACGCGGGCATCATCTAGTATAATTATATATATATAAGAATTTATTATGATAGTATTCAACAATAAAACTATATTTTTTGAATTTCTAATAAATTAATATTATTAATATATAAAAAAAAAGAATCAAAAACCATC
Source organism: Camelina sativa (assembly GCF_000633955.1). Lineage (NCBI taxonomy): Eukaryota > Viridiplantae > Streptophyta > Magnoliopsida > Brassicales > Brassicaceae > Camelina > Camelina sativa. Next base: position 19,406,769 of record NC_025703.1, on the reverse strand, counting down.
CACAACCTCCGCTGCCACAAACACCTGAGCTTTTGAATTCTAGCTATATGCCTATATCAAGCGATAAGTATGATTGTTTTAAAACGCTAGCAACTGCAAACCTAGCATTTGCGGATGGTTATGCGAGAACGAATCAAGCCCTTAGTTTAAAATAAAAACAAAAACTACAACAACTAAAATATGAAGATATTAATTACTTCACTATCTCAAATAAATCCAATGGAAAATAAATGACAAAAATATATGCAGAAGGGGTAACTAGCATATTCAGTTTGCAACTAATACTAGAAAAAAGCGGCAAAACCACAACTATACAAAGATAATATGTTGTCAGTCAAATAAAGAGAGCATAAAAGTAGTAGTTTTGAGGTTTTTTTTTATAACTCAGAGTGATTCTAAAGGTTTTCTAACTAGGTCCAAAAACTAATATCTTGAGATCGGGGGAAATCAGGTTAATTTTTGAATTCCCGTGACCAATGCTGCTCAAATTTAGGTGACGAGACTTTTCTCCTTTTACCGCTAGACCAAGATGACTTGGTTCATAGTTTTGAGATTACATAAATCGAGATTGTGTTTTTTAGTGGTGGCCTGCGTCACATTTCATTATTATTGAGTTTCATCCTTCTCTTTTTCTTTTTTTTCCCCAACAGTTTCGTCCTTCTCTTTTATCTCCAACTATTTTCTTTAATCCTATTGTTTTTTATTTATTTTTGTATTTTTGTATTTTTGATATTTTGGATTGTCTTTGGTCTTATTGATTTTTTGAGGTCTATTTTTCATGAATTGATTTCGGCTGACTTAAAATCTTTCTTTTGATTCTAGTCAATTTTTCTACATTATAATGTTGTGTTGCATCTAAATATCACAAAAAGATGTCTCTTCATATTGATCTAAGACTCTTAAGTGTTATTGAGAAAAAAGAGCAAGGGAGACTACAATTCTAACTCATGTGGAGATTAACCGAATTGCGCAAAAATCCTATTTTCGATTGGAAGCTACTCTCAAGATTACTACATATCTTCTCCAAGAGTCTCGTTTTCTTATGAAATAAAAATTCTTTAAGCAGCTCTAACATGGAAATGCTTACTATAGTCTAGTGGTAAATGACTAATCCACTGAAAACATGCACAATCATACCAGTGATCGAGCTGCATTACAAATGTAAGAATTTGGCTAGTAAACGATATGTTATAGTCTTAACGTCTCTGTATTTTGCTATGTTTTAGCATGCATTTAACTTCTGTTTTTTATCATCTATGCGTCTATGATAGTATTTTTGTAGAGTATTTTGACGATTAAATATGTTTTGGAAACTATGAGCATTTAATGGCATTGAATGCCATTAAATGTTTATATTCATATCCAAACAATTTTAGTTAACTTTCTCTACTATCTGAAAATGAACATATATTAGTCAATTAATGTAAAAAGTGTGTGTTCAATATATATATATATATATATATATAGTAAATTTACCGTATATAGTAAATTTTAAAATTTTAAGAAGTTTAAAATATATAAGTGATATATCTAAACATAATAAAAAGTTCAAATTATGAATATTTAAAAATATTTAAAAAAATTAATTAACATAGAGGAGTTATATTGCATGACGAGTATATATTTGACGGGACGATTTTGAATCAATAATAATAAAAAATTAAAATATCATTAATCCGATACTTCAATATGGGTTAAATATTGGAGGATTTTCAAAAATACCTCTTTTTCTATGTCACTTTTTAAAAATACCCTTTCATGGTGTCTATTTTCAAAAATACCCCTTTTTAATATATAAAATGACTAAATTATAAACCCTAAACCCCAAATTCTAAATCCTACCCTCTAAAAACTATACACTAAATGTAAATTGGAGAACCCAAACCTAAAAAAAAAATTCTAAAAAATAATTTAATATATTGTAATTATGTAAAGGGCAAAATGGAAAAAATTCAAGAAAAGGTATTTTTGAAAAGGATTATTTCAAAAAGGGCATTTCTAACAAATTCTCCTAAATTTTTACTTTAATATTTTTTAACAACACCAATATGTATGCCAAACTTAATTAAGATTTTATTAAACAAATATTGTTCCATGGTATATCACGAATTTAATTTGGGTTTAATTTAACCGTACATAGTAAAATTTAAAATTTTAAGAAGTTTTAAATATTATAACTGATATATCTAAACTTAATAAAAAGTTTAAAAGTATGAATACTGAAACATATTAAACTTTCAAAATAACACAAACAGGTTATATTATAGGACGAGTTATATGACATGACAAAGTTGAATTGATAATACCAAAAACTAAAATATCATTAATATGATATTTCAATATGGTTAAATCTTCAGCTTACTATTTTAACAACACCAATATAAAATATATCAAATAAAACTGATTTAATTAAGATTGTATAAAATATATATTATGTCAGAAATTAATTCATATAGCACTTTAATGACAAAATAAAATTTATTAATGATAAATTAAAATTTTGAAAAATATAAGTCAATCAAATATGCGATTTTGTTTGCAAACTAATTAAAAACAAACAACTATAAGAATAAGAAATAAATAATTGAAGTTGTAGACATCAATTTATTAAGTTATTAAAATTTAAATAATGCAAAAATATAAAAACTAGTGACGACTAGCCCACATAACACTAGCAATCTCATCATGGGACACCTTCCATGTATTGTCTCAAACTAATGAAGTTCTTCCTCATTTGGGGCATGTACGCATTCTGATTGAAAATGGGGATCTTCAATATGTGAATTGCGAACAAAATTATGGAGGGCCATAGTCACCACAATTTTTTTTTTCTCATTGTTGCGAGCTTATATCTCGCTTCAGCTCTCATGACTCGCCATTTTCGTTTCCATACTCCAATTGTTCTCTCAATAACAGATCGAAGTGATGAATGACGACGATTGAACATTTCTTTATAACTTCTCTTTGGTTGGTTTCTATAACCAGATAGGTGATATCGTTCTCCTCTATATGGACAAAGAAATCCACGACGTAATGCATATCCTGAATCTCCGAGGTAATATTTACCATCAGGTGGGTGTGAAAAATCAGAATCACTTTCTATAGCAAGCGAGAGAACTTTGGCATCATGTGCAGATACGGGAATACCAACATAAATATATGTAAACATCATGTCTATGTTACATATTGCGAGGATGCTCATTGTGAAACCCCAGTTTCAGAGACTTGTAAAGAGGTTTCAAAGAATTGATTTGGCCACCTATGTCACCAAACTGCACTTATCTTTTCTGTCCAAGATCCTGAGAGAACTCCAGAGTTAAGCGTGCTTGAGCTGGAATAGTCTCAGGATGGGTGATCTTCCGGGAAGTGACTGACGCAATTGTGCGAGTGAGGATAAAACACAGGAAAAAATCATGTGGTGATTTGTAGGGACGGTAACAAGTCTTTAAAGCCTCCTGGACGTAGACCGTCGGATATGGATGGGCTCATGGACCTAGTGAGAGGACGTGAGACCCATTAAGGAAGGTGGGTCCATGGACTGGGATTGGACATGGGGCCCACTGAGAGGTTGGTGGTCGGGGTGTTACAAGTGGTATCAGAGACGAACCCAGATGAGTGTGGAGTCGAGTGGACTAATATTGTCAGGGGGTGACGGTCTTGGTTCGCAACGAGGACGTTGCGATCTGTTAGTGGGGGTGAATTGTGACACCCCGGTTTCAGAGACTTTTCGAGAGGTTTAAAAGAATTGATTTGGCCACCTATGTCACCAAAGTGCACTTATCTTTTCGGTCAAGGGTCCTGAGAGAACTCCAAAGTTAAGTTTGCTTGAGCTGGAATAGTCTCAGGATGGGTGACCTTCCGGGAAGTGACTGTCGGAACTGTGCGAGTGAGGACAAAACACAGAGAAAGATCATGTGGTGATTTGTAGGGATGGTAACAAGTCTTTTAAGCTTCCCGTACGTAGCAAACCGACCGTTGGATATGGATGGTCTCACGGGCCTAGTGAGAGGACGTGAGGTCCATTATGGAAGGTGGGCTTATGGACTGGGATTGGATATAGGGCCCACGGAGAGGTTGGCAGTCGGGGCATTACATTCATAGTTATATCGCCGTGCCTATTCCAGTATCTTTGTTTTTGTTGTCCAGAAACCATGACAGGTACTTGTGATCCATCAATTGCACCGATAAATCCTTTAAAATATGGCCAATTACGTCGGAAAGCTTGCAATTTTGGATGAACTTGCGTAAGAGCTGTAAGATTTGGTGCAAACATATCAGTGGCCATCAACACAACTGCATTAAGAACTTCATGAATTTTTTTGGAGACCATCTCAGCTGAATGCCCAAATGTGCACATTGCATTCCTTTATGTTATGTTATGTCCACACATGTGTAGAAACATAGCAACACTCTCTTTGGCAGACATGTTAGATGTGCCGTGCAAACCATATTTTTCTTTGAGTTTGCTGCATAATTTGCTAAAAACCTCCGACCACATCCTTAACATATTGTGGCATTGTTCTGAAAAGTGTGGAAGTACATGAAAATTTTCTTCGTGGTCACCGCCCATGTCAGATTCATCTACTTTGGTCTGTGTGTGAGTCCCATAACTTGCACTGGCACATACTCATTGGGACTATTTCCAACTACCCACCCGTCATCCGTTCCAATAATAAGGTCTCTGAATATTCTTTCTAGAGAGAAAGTGGCTTTAGAAAAAGTAGGTTTTAAATCTTTAGAAAAATTAAAAGCAAAAAAGTGTGATTGGCAAAAAAATGGCTGTTAAGGCTTTAAACATTTTGAAGGTCTTAAAAGTGTATTACGAATCAAGGCCTAAATCACTAAAATTAACAAAATAGCATATTAGAAAATTAGTATTAAAATACTACATTAACAAAAAAAATATAATCTAGAATAGAAGTATTTTCTTAGGTTTTAAAGCTATTTCTATCCAGTTTGTGCATATAGGTTGTTTAGGAGCATGCATTGCGTACATTTGTGCATGTGGAGTATTATTAGGTGTTTTGGAGCTCTAAAACACTAAAGAACGATTTGGTGTTATTTTTGGAGCTAAACAAAAAGGATTAGAAGCATCAAGAAGGGAAAAGATGGCACTCGACCATCCCACTCGATAGGCACACGGTAGAGCACTTGGTCAGATTCATGATGAGCCCCTCAAAAATCGAATCAAATGAAGATCTTATGTTGAGATTCAGCTTCAGCGTTCTTCATCACAGTTGTAGCAAATCGAGTTAGAATTCCAATTCCGGTGATTTCAGGCCAATCAGAAGTGTGATCCAAGAGTCATCGCTATTTTCCTGAACAGATATCATCCTAGATCTAGAGCTACTCGACCAACCACTCGACCATGCACTCGGACGATCACCCAGTTGAGCACATGGTTGAGTGAAAGCCACCGACTCTCTATTTTTTTCTTCTAGCTAACTAGGACTTTCTTCCTTTTCTATAAACAGCCACCCTGGTCATTGACCAAAGGATGTGACATTTTTGTCTCTAGGATTTTTGCAGCCACCTAAAACATGTAATCTCAATAATTGCATTTACTTCTTTTTATAAAGTTGTTTATCTCATCATTATCTTTATAATTATGCATATGCGCCTTTCTATATCTAGAAAAAGAGAACAAGAGTTTAAAAAAATAAAAATATGAAGAAGAAGCGAACAATGTTTGGTAGAATCTTAGCATAACATGTTTGGTAGGATCAGCTGAACAAGATTTGGAGAAACAGAGTTTATCAGTCTCGGTGTCGGGTGAAGTGAATGCCCCTGTGGTTGCTACACGACAGGGTGTCCCTGAGGTATCTAAGGAGGGTAATGACCGTGGTGTTGACAATTCCACCGGGTTGGAGGGGGTTGCTGGAGAGGGGGAAGAGGGTTGGATCACTCCAAAATCTGGTCGTAGTAGTCCGGGGAAACGCCCTGCAGATTTAACCTCTGCGTCGGTTTCTCTTCTTTCAAATTCATACTCGGTGTTTGGAGAGGAGGAGGATAATGACGAGGGTCCTAGCCTCGAGGAAAAAGGGGATGCACCATTGGCAGATTCTTCAGCTGTTACGGATGCACCAGTTTTACCACCTCAACAACTCGACCTAGGCACGTGACCTACAGGAAAACTTCGTGGTGCTCACCAAGAAGTACAACTGCGCCCATCTCTACCTCGTCAGTCCAAATCAGCTCATAAAATAGTTTCCAACCTTCTTGCTCCTTCTGTTAGGGATACTCCTAAGGATCTGAGTGGGAAGCCTCCTCATAAACCTTAATGTCAAGTTTTTTTCTGAATGTTCACGGCTTAAATAAAATTTTAAAACATTCCGTAATTAAGCAGTGGATAGCAGGAAGTGGTTTTCGACTCGAGTGCGAGAGAGCAAGGCTCAGAGGTTGCAGAGTAAGCTCTTTCGAGGCTGGACAGTTATGACGAATTATGAACATAATCCACGAGGTCGTATATGGGTTCTGTGGCAATCAGATGTGCGACTTAGTCCGTTTTATTAGAGTGAGCAATTGATAACTTGCTCGGTGAGACTTCCAGATCAAGAGGAAGAGTTTTTTTGCTCTTTTGTCTATGCTTTGAACAAAGTGGAGCAGAGAAAGGTTCTTTGGCAAGAATTGCGAGATCACTACGACTCTCCAATTATTCAAACTAAACCTTGGATTCTATTTGGAGACTTCAATGAAACTTTAGACATGGCAGAGCATTCTCAGGTTGATGACCATCCATTTGTAACAAGTGGTATGCAGGATTTCCAGGATATGACCAACTACTGCTTTGTTTCGGATATGGTGTTCCATGGTCCCCTTTTTACTTGGTGCAACAAGTGGGAGAATGATCTGATTTTGAAAAAACTTGATCGTGTCTTAATCAATGACGCATGGACAAGATCTTTCCCGCAGTCTTACAGTGTTTTTGAAGCTGGTGGCTGCTCTGATCATCTGCATTATCGAGTTTTGTTGAAAGCTGACACTAGTGGTTCAACCTCTTGCAAACCTTTTAAGTTTATTAATGCTTTAACCTAGATGGAGGAGTTTTATCCTTTGGTTGATATGTATTGGCAAGCTACACAGCTGCATTTCTTGTGGACTTCAACCCTGTTTCGATTTTCCAAGAAGCTAAAAGGATTAAAACCTTCGCTCCGGACGTTGGCCGAGGAGCGCTTCAGTTCCCTTGTAAAGCGTGTGAAGTAGGCTTATACCACATTGTGTCAGCGACAGTAGGAGACTTTGGACCACCCCTCTGTCCAAGCGATGGCGGATGAGAATGTTGCATACACTCGATGGGATTTTCTAGCTCAGCTAGAGGAGAAGTTCCTGAAACAGAGGTCTAAACTGTATTGGCTGCGGGTCGGAGATAAGAACAATAAGCTATCAACTTTAACTAACATATTGCTCTTCTTTTCTTGCCATTATGCTACTCAGGTGTGGGCTGCTTTGGCAAAAGGGCTCTTTCGAACACAATATACGACTGACTGGGAGACAAATCTTACTTCTATCTCGAATCAGCAACAACCACGGGTGGAAGCTTTTCTTCGACGATCTGTTTTCCAAGCGGTTGTTTATACTCTTTGGCAAGAACGTAATGGGTGACGGCATTAGGAAGCATCAACACCACCTCAGCGTCTCATTGATTGGGCAAATAAGCAGATGAAGGCTCAACTTACTGCAATTGGGAAGATGGGGGATCGACGCTATGATGAACCATATCAACTTTGGCTAAAATCTCGGCTGGTTTAGCTTAGTCAGATGTAGGATTCTTTTTTCAGAAACTGTTGCACTAGTTGTAAATATGTTTATTTTCTTTTGAATATAATTTAACATTACATTAAAAAAAAAGAAGCGAACAATGGTGAAAGCAAAATTTACATCCCACACTATAATTTTTCCATCATAGCCGACACTCATAGCGATCCGAGGATTGAAGGGATGGACGTCCATATCATATGCCTACAAAAAAACATGTATAACTAACATATTGATAGAAGTTACTAAACATGCCTTAAAGATTGTCCACCAAACCCATGGTAGTAAGAGGAATACACATAAGGGATCAAGAACTCACAGATGTTGTATGGCCAGTCAAAGAATGTACCAAGCTACGACCAGTGGCATTCCACACGCATATTCTACAATCTTTAACATAGAAAATGATTCTAGTTAATTAGTAAGAGCGGAGCGCTCTAAGAAATCAGCCTGCACAAGCATTTAGCCAACAATTCAAAAGTGTCAAAATAGTATAAACCAAGATAGCGGCAAGTACAAAACGTTTATCCAGACTCCAAGTTATCAAGTTAACCCAACGAGGTATAGGTAGGCGTGGCCCCCATCTAGGAAGTTGAGGAGGCTGGGGCAGAGGAGGAACCGTGAGATGAAATGCTTGTGTCCATTGGCAGTTTTCCTCCTGAAAGACATAGAAAACAATATGAAAAGTATATAGAATGTAGTGAATGTCTTAATTTATCTTGGGCAAATTGGATGTTACATGCGATCTCCGTGATCTTGGGATCCAAAAGATTGTACAACCATCATGACGAGAGCATGTAACTATGCTATAATGACATAACTTACAGTGATTGTGGTAAACTCCAAAGCATTAGGAAAAGAAGAAAAATTAACAATAATTGCAAGATTTATCTACTTGCAGCAGGGAAACACACCATGAATTGGTAGATTTTGGAACATTCTTGTCTTTTGAGTTGTCATACACATAATGAAACAACCAGAACCGTTTTCTTTTTTAATATCCTAATATCTAGTGATCTCATACTCACTAGCAACCTAACCCCAATTAAACAACAACGGATAACACAAAACAAATCCAATAAACCAATAGCGAATCAACGAATAACATAATACCAATTCAGAAACAATCCAAAGCATAAAAAAAAAATCATAGAACCAGCATCCTAACATCCGTTCTAGACAACTAAGTTCCACTTTAGCATCCTATCAAAGATACAAAGCAATCAACCAAGCCTCTAAAACATCCTTCTCTTCACAGCTTTTATTCCACAATCACATTTTCCCTTTTACCTGCGCCACAACACAAAATAGAGGCGTAAGTATTACCAGATATACTTAGTGAGGCAATCCTCCCATCTACTGGGCTATACACACAAGCAATAAGATCTCTTCATGCCACAAACAACAAATAATAAAACAAACCATGCAATATACAAAGCAATCACAAGATCAGTTGTTGTTGAAGGATGGTGTCGACTGATATGTCAATATTTTGTCTCTCCTTAGCATGTATTTATCATGCATTTAGCTAGAATAACTCATTATTTTGCAACATTGTCTCTTTTGCACAGAATGCGTACCTAGGTAGTTTCGCATAAATTCTATATTGCATTGTGCATTTTGGAGTATTTCAGGTCTTTAGGAGATGTCCAGACTGTTGGAACCGAATGAAGCCTTAGCACCACCTCCAAGACTCATGTCATGCGACTCCAGACCCACGACTCTAGAACTCACGCCATGCGACTCCAGACATGCGACTCGACCGACGCTCCCAGGACTCACGTCATGCGACTCCAGACATACGACTCCAGGATTCACGTCATGCGACTCCAGACATGCGACTCGACCAATGCTCCAAGGAGAGACGACATCCGCACTCGACCCATCACGCTTGGAATAGATGTCATCCCACTAGACCCATCACACCTGGAATGGATGTCATTCTATTCAACCCACCATGCATGTAATAGATGACATTCGACTCGACCGACCACGTTAGACATGCGCCTCTCTATCTTGTCGTTTTATGTTTTAGGGTTTTCCATGTTTTGCTATAAATACTCTTTTAAGTCTTTACCTGAGATATATCGTTTTTACCTTAAGGTTTCTATAGCCACCTAAAACATTTTCTGATTTTGTAATCCAGATATCTTTGAATTTATTTAGTTTTTGCATTTGATTTTTTCTACAAAGTTGTTTGTTTCATTTTTATCTATTTGATTATGCTTGATTTAATGTTTTCAGGGTTTGTATTCTAGGTGATGATGATTTCTGGATCTGAGTAGTGTTAGAGTTCTTGAGGATGTGATAGATTAGGTGGAGAATCTTAGTATATAGGGTGTTTTAGCTTAGATTCGTATGATTCCCTTCTGGACTAGAGTTAGAAATACTAGTTTCTCTCTGATTAATTGGAACTAGGTCTTAGACATTACCACACCCAAACGGTGTTTGATGAAATGTCTGACCAACTAGTGCCAGAGACTTGCATTCCTAGCCTAAGAGATTAGTTTTCTAGGGTGTTTGTTGACATGAATGAACTTGTTTGTCATGCGTGCTTGATCATGTTTCTCTAGCGAGAGCTAGGTTTGGAAGTGTTTGAGTCTGAGTAGCTTCTGTCAAGAGATTGGATTAGCTAAGTTGTGATGTTCATTGTCTAGGGATAGTTTGCTTGTGACATGTTAAACACTTTGTAGACTATGAGACTTCTGCCGACATTAATTACTCACATCCTTAGGATTTATATCTTTCTGATTGTTATTGCATTCTTGAGACTGTTTCTGTTCTTATTGTTCAGTTCATGCTTAGACTTGTTTCTGCTTTTACTTATTCATGTTCGCTTCTTATCATGCATGTTCTGTTCTAGTTTTGTAGTTCATTTCTGTTTTGCATTCAGATTATTCTAGGATTGTTAGATATAAACTCACTCTTAACTTGTGATTGCTTGATTGCATCTTGAGTGATAGCATCATCCCATTTTGATTGACACCTTAAGTACTACAACTACATAAGGTTAATTGAACCTACTAGGATAGACATACAAAATCCTAGTATGATCGACTGACACCCTCCTGATCTCGATCGACACTGACACATAGCAAAGATTGTGTCGACCGACACACAATTTGTGTCGATCGATTGCAGATCCCCTAGCGTCGACCGACACACTCCTTGTGTCGATCGACACATGCTCAACATTTCACAAAATCTCTAATTGCATCTATCGACACCTCCACACTCCTTGTGTCGATCGACACTCATGTCGAGCATCGCTTCTCTTCGATCAGAAACTCCGAACCTCGCTTCCAAACTTCTCCAATTTGTCCCACACGATCTCATGAACGAATCCAAGCCTCATGATTCACGAAAAATGCATAGAACTCACATGAAAACAATTACATATCACACTAAACCACATAAACAGAGATCTTAACTTAGATAAGCCATGGTCATGCACTCACTTTAGTCAAACAATGAGATCTAAGTCCCAAACGACGAAACTAGCACCACAGCAACCTTCCTACACGTCCCTAGCCTTGAAACCTCACTCTCCAGGAAGAAAAAACACACTAACAGGGACAAGAATCTTCAAAAACTCAAGAACGCTCTTTGGAAAACTCTCTCCTCTCCTTTTCTCTCTGGAAGTGTCAAAAGCAGCTAAAGAGATGAAGGAAGTCGACTTTTCTCTTTTAAACTCGGGTCGAGGGCTCTCCTAAACCAACCACGCGAACCGGAGAATTAAAATCGACCGGATCGACCCATTGGCATAAGGTGTCGATTGACACCAACACCTATGTTGATCGACACCCTTACCGAATTTTTACAATTCGATTCATGGGTGTTACACAGAAAATCCATGTCCTACAACACAACCACTAGAAAGAACCACAAAAATAAAATAAAAAATAAGATAAGAAAATTAGGATCTCATAAGAAGTTGAACTGAACATAGTCAACATCATTCTCTTGTCCAGCCAGAACATCCAACTCATGATATGGCTGGTCTGAATCATTCTTATCTGTGTCAGTATACTCTAGCACTAGTGTCACAGCTGCCAGTGACAAAGACAGATCCATTAGCACTGAATGCACAGCAAATGATTCCGTGACTCTGCTGAGCATTACTAGAAGAAGGGATACTACTGTTTCTTGGAAAAGGATTCCAAAGTCACTTATAGCTTTATGTAGATCAAAGAAAAAAAAATTTAACTAGGGATGTAAAGCAATCACTGTCATTACTAGGATGCCTAGGGACATATATCCTAGGATTAAACTAGGAAGCTCGAGCATCCCATATCCTAAAGAGGTGAAATAAATGGTTCAAGCAGCTTATAAAGAGGTGAAATAAAGCAAATAGAATCTCAAGACAACACAAAGACATGATGAATGACGTAGTAGAGAAACACACCTCAATAAAAACTCAACATCATATATTCCATCTAAAAGAATATTAAACTGCATGCTTTGTGGCCAAAATGTTAGTTGTTTCAAAACTTCAAAGCCATAGACTTAGGAAATCAACTAATAATCCACAACTTATCAACCGAATAAATAGAACTGACACCAAACCGCTTACATGATGCCAAAATAACAATATGAAAAAAAAACCTTACGAGAGAAGCTGATACGGGGATCCAGGTTTGGGACTGAATGTAACAGTTCCAGTATGTTCATAGAGGACAGAAACCGGTAAGCCATCTGGCAATCGCCACTACAAAAATCCAGATGGGTTAAGTCAACAAGGAGAATTTTATCTGTTAGCCATAATGTAAACATAAACAGAAGATGATACAAGAAAACTTACAACACGGATCACACAATCCTTTGATGCGGATGCGATGAACGTGCTGTTCGAGTTCACAACAAGATCAGTTATCACATCCTTAGATATGCACCAAAAAAACATAATTTTTAAGCCCCACTTGATAAATGATAGAATTATGATAAAGTACTTGGAACTCACTTCATGCCCTCGACAGGTAGCCAGCCAGTCTGCAATATCCATGGACCATATTTTCACAAGGCGGTCATCCGAACCAGTGATTACATACCTTCCCGAGCAATCAAAAATAGCTGCAGCATTCATATAAAGCTTCAGGTATATAGATTTATCCAGCTCATTTAAATGATTAGTCTGTTGACTAAAAATGAAACTTGACGCAAATTTTATTCACCCTTAAACAATTAAAGATCATACCGCAGTACACAGCTTTTTTGTGTCCACAATTAAAGATCACGATGATGTTTTGCCAAACCGCCACCAAATTCTCTCAAACTTATACCATGAACCTGATCAACATGCATATTAGTCCAATGCATGCCAATTGGTGGTGCTTTGAGATCACTTCCAACAATTTCCTTGTCATCTGCAACACCAAAGGAGGCAACTTTTAAACAACCATAAATTTGAAACAGAACTTATATATGTGTGTCTCAATTTATTTCCATCACTGATACCTTGTGAATGATTAGGCAATTTTCTGGAGAAATCCAAATGCTCCATAGGGAAAGAAACTGTATCCCCAATAGGAGTTGCTAACTTCAGTAAGCTAAAATTCTGCTCAACCTCTACTCTCTGCAGACTTGTGAACATCATCATCATGATCAGCTGTTGGAGCCATGTTTGGAGAAGCTTCCAAGATGCTAGAATCAGAGTTGGTTAGATGGGGAGAAACTGCATCGGCTTTCGTTCTACTATCGAGGTTACAGATAATGTCTTCCTCTATAATCTCTTCAATAAAAGGTAAGCTAATATTCTGCATAAGCTGAGACATTTCTCTACTCTTGGACTAGTGACCATCATCCTCATCTGATGCCGGAATTAGAATTAGAGTTGCTTTCCACATCTGCATCCTCTGTCTCGGGAAACATAGAAACCTGGGTGGTCCATTAGCTTTGCACCTGTACACACATATTCATAGAATTGATTGAGATTACACAAAATCATAGCAAAAATATGTCACCTTGGTCTAGTGTGAACAGAACATACAGACTACCATTGAGCGGTCTGGTTCTTAAGCATATACTTACTTTCTCAAATCTCCTCATATAGTGATTCGGAGTGCTTAAAATCAACAGTGTAACGCCGAAAGCTAAGGACTTGGGCGATGGAACTGTTAATCTCAGCTAATCTCAAAAGCGGCGGCATCTTTTCCCTCTAGGGAAGTGGCCATCTCTCGAACATAACACACAGCCGATTCCGAATTTAGAGGAAACTGCCGGAGAGAGTTTACGCTATCGAAGTAAGGCGATCAATAGACGGCAGGAAAAGGAAAAAAAATTGGTCTTCCATGAACTACTGCAGTAAAAAGATTCAGCAAATTGGTTTTCTAATTTTACATTCTCCCTAAACCTCCGCAGCTCGAGATAAGGAGAGCATAAAATCACACAGTAAATAAAACACTCTTCGTCTCTGCAACAACAACAACAACATTAAAAAAAAAATTACTACAAGATAATCCAAAAGAAAGAAATTCTAAATAAAATTGCAGTATAGAATTAAAAAGAAAAAAAAAAACAAGAAATTGCACAATGCCAACAACAATTTCCGACAAGTCTTGTGATAACGATAAACCAGATCAACAAGAGTAGATCGTAATAACACAAACAGAGGAGAAAACAGAGTAACACTTAATTGATAATAATGAAACAACGTTCAGAACAAACGCAGATTCATCTTCTCACCTTACAAGAGTCTCCAGCAAGATGATGAGGAATAGAAGTTTCTGGGTTTAAAAACTTTAGGAAAAATATCTTGCTGAATAAGAAAAATGAGCTAACATATGCTCTTATAGATAGGCGACAAACGGTCGACAAACAGTGCTAAGCCGTTCCTTCCCTTCCAGTAACGTTGACACTTCCTTCCGTTATCCTTCCCGCTGGTAAACCACACGTGCTCTCTCTTAGTCCATCATCCAACCAACCCTTACACGTGCCAGTTCTAGATTCCCTATATCAAAGTTCCCCTGTTTGGAGAACCTTGACCACAAAGTTCAAAGGTAGGAAACTTACGTTGTAAATCATATAGGAACTCCCATGTAGCTTCCTCTGTAGTTTCGTTTGTCCATTGAACCAACACCTTCGTCGCAGCACGCCCCTGCCGTTTCACCATCTTGACATCCAAAATCATTGCAGGTTCTTTAATCAAAGCATCAGAGAGTATTGTCGGTAACTGAGTCGAAGTGTGCACCATACCAACCACTGGTTTAAGTTGCGAGACATGGAAAACGGGATGAATAAGAGAACCCTCCGGAAGCAGTAGTTTGTAGGCGACCTTACCACAACGATCAATGACCTTATATGGTCCATAATACTTTGGAGCCAACTTCTGGTTAGAACGCAATACCACTGATCCTTGTTGGTATGGCTGCAACTTCACAAAGACAAAGCCTCCTAGCTCCAAACTGCACTCTAAACGATGCTTATCAGCAAACTGCTTCATCCTATGCTGAGCTCTCAGAAGATGGAATTTCAGAACTAGCAACATACTTTCACGTTCTTGTAAGCTCCTTGCTACCACAACTACTTTAGACTCCCTTGGCAAATACAGTAAGTGAATAGGTGGAGCCTGTCCGTACACAGCTTCAAAAGGACTCATTTGAGTAGCAATGTGAAATGTCGTATTATACCAATACTCAGCCAATGGTAACAAATTACTCCACAACTGAGGACGGTCGCTGCACATGCAACGAAAGTAAGTCTCCACACAACGATTAACCACTTCGGTTTGACCGTCACTCTGAGGATGGTAAGCGCTAAAGAACTTTAAATCAACCCCTTGTAAGGAAAAGAGCTCTTGCCAGAAGTTACTAACATACACAGTATCCCTATCACTCACAATCGACATCGGGCACCCGTGAAGCTTAAAAACAATGTCAAGAAACACCTGAGCCCATGAAACAGCTGTGTAGGGGTGAGCCATTGCCATAAAATGGGCTGCCTTCGTCAACCTATCCACCACTACAAATATCACCGATTTACCATAAGATACCGGAAGACCATCAATAAAGTCCATAGATAAATCTGTCCAGATGGTCTTAGGAATCGGGAGAGGTTGCAACAAACCAGGATAAGCAGAAGTGTCGTAATTACACTGTTGGCACACACTACAACTGCGGATATAGTTCTGAATATCCCCGGCCATCCCTTTCAAATAGAACAAACCACGTACCTTTTGGTAAGTTGCATCACGCCTGAGTGTCCCCCGTACCAGAACCATGCATCCATTGCAAAATGGAATTCTTCACTGCAGGATCCCGATGTACTACTATCTTTGACTTCCTCCTTAATACAGATTGGACCAAAGAATAATGTTTTTTAGCTGCAGGATTGTTAGTCAGAGCAGTGATGACCTGCTTAAGCTTTGCATCAATAACATAATGAGCTTGGATTTCTTTAAGAAGGTCACTATCCAAGAAAGACATAGCCGTATGCAAAATCTCATCACCCTCAACCCATGACCGTGCATATGCAGCAACGTTCTCCTTTCCTTGGCGGTATTGTATTTTATAATCGAATTCCAGCAATTTAGGGAACCACTGCTGCTGTATAGGAGTGTTTAAACGCTGTTCCAAGAGATACTTCAAGCTTCGCTGATCAGTCTTTATAACAAAGTGATTGGGAAGCAGGTAATGGCGCCACTTTTAAACCGCAAACACCACCGCCAACAACTCTTTCTCATAAATGGATAAGTGTAACTGTTTTCTTTTCAAATGTCGACTGATAAATTGCAACGGATGACCATCCTGCATCAAAACTGCACCAATGCCATGCGTACTAGCATATGTTTCGACCAGAAAGGGTTTATCAAACAGAGGAAGAGCTAGGAAAGGAGTCTAACACAATGCTTCCTTCAAGTTGGTAAAGGCTGTCAATGCATCATCTTTCCATACAAAGGAATCCTTCTTTGTTAAGAGCGTTAAAGGCCGAGCTGTTGTCCCAAATTTTTTTTACAAACCGCCTGTAATAGCCAGCCAGCCCCAAAAATCCACGAAGCTGCTTCAAATTAGTTGGAACAGGCCACTCCAACACCGCCTTTACCTTGTTAGGATCTGTAGACACACCCTCCTCTGTGATGTAATGTCCAAGATACTCCACTCGTGTAGTAGCGAACTCACACTTACTTTCTTTAGCAAACAAACAGTTAGCCCTCATTGTTTGAAAAACCTGTTGTAAATGAAAAAGGTGATCCTCCACACTTGAACTGTATACCAATATATCATCGAAAAAGATCAACACAAACTTCCGCAGGAACTGCTTGAAAACCGCATTCATCAGACCTTGAAAAGTAGCAGGGGCATTAGTAAGGCCAAAAGGCATTACTAAGTACTCAAAATTCCCACTATGAGTTTTAAACGCTGTGTTGTGAATGTCCTCTGGCTCCATACGTACTTGATGATATCCTGCTCGCAAATCGATCTTTGAAAACACTGTAGAACCGCCTAGTTCATCCATGAGGTCCTCAATGAGGGAATAGGAAACCGATTCTTCACAGTCATCATATTTAATCTTCTGTAATCCACACAGAGCCTCCAAGTACCATCTTTCTTTTTAACCAGTACCACCGGAGACGAGAATGGACTAGAGCTAATATGAATTGTACCTGCAGAGAGCAGCTCTTCGACCATTTTATCAGTTTCGTTCTTCTAGTGGATTGCATAATGATAAGGTCATTGGTTTATAGGGTCACTACCCTTCTTAGGAACAATCTTATGGTTGTGGTTTGCCCTGAAAGGTGGTAGCTCCGTAAGTTCAGTGAAAATGTCAGTGAACTCACTCTTGAGTTAGAAAACTGCAGAGTTCTGTTCGTTAGTTCTGTGACTAATCTCCACAACACACACAATCATTTCTTCTTGTTGAGTTATTTCTTGAGCACATATCATTGATATTTGCACCTCTTCTTCATCAAACTTATTAAACTTGTTAGTCTTCACAGTTCGAACAGATCCTGGTTTGATGCCATGAAGCAAAACTTTCTTCTTGTTCCACTAGAAACCCATCTCCAACTTCTACAAATTCCAAATCGTATCTCCTAATGGTGTCAACCATTGCACACCAAGTACCATATCACAACCACTCAAAGGAATAAGCATAAAGTCATCCTGGAATGATGTACCTTGAAAGTCCCATTTAAAGTCAGAAACCTTCCCTTGCAAACTCAACCTGCTACCATTTGCTATTGCTACTCTTGCTACCCCAGTCGTATGTACTAGAACTCCCAACCGCTTTGTTGTACGAGGATCCATGAAATTTTGTGTGGAACCAACATCCAACAAGATGAACAACACCTTTTTTTTTGTAGTCCACGTACCTTTAGTGTACGATAGTCATAGATTCCTGCTACTGCACTGATTGATACCTGCGGCATATTCTTCTCATCAACTTCATCATCAAGGTTGATTACTTCCTCACCCTCCGTACATTCATCTTCCTCTACCTCAATCATAAAAACTTGAGTCTTCTTATGCTTATGGTAATGATCAGGGGTGTACTTTTCATCGCAAATAAAACACAACCCTTTAGCCATGCGCAAACTCATCTCTTCCTGAGATAAAAACCTCCTAGTAGGCTTTTGAGGTGTGTGATTGGTTTGTTCCTGAGATACATCCTTTCGGTTTTGTGAGTAAGATTTAGCACTGGATGAAGCACCACCACTGTTGATTGACTTAGTGTTGGAACCCCCAAACGTCACTCCCTTTTGCCTTGGATGAGCTTTCTCATAGAGACGGCCTAGAACCAGGCATTAACGCACTGACTGTGGTTGAAACATCCTGATATGCATCTGCATATCCACCCTAAGACTTGCAAGATAAGCACTCTCCAAGTATTCTTCTGAGAGTATAACTCTCGTCCGAATCAAATCAAAATTTTGGTGGTAATCTACTATTCCCTCAGTCTCCTGTAGTTGTTTGAGCTCTGCAATGGGGTCCTCTAATACATCAGCAAAACGTTCCCTCAACAACATCTTATAAGAACTCCAATCATGCAATAAACTTCTTCCTAGAGGCGTTTGTACCAAGGCTTGGTGCCATACAGCCGCATGACTGTCAAAGTGCATCGCCGCCATACGTACCTTAGAGTCATTAGGAGTGAAATATAAGACAAAGTAATCCTCCACTTTACTGAGGAAACTAGAAAAACTCTCACCGTCAAACCGAGGGAAATTTACTTTTCACAACCTCATAACCCCCGGATAGTGACCTTGACCATGGAAACCATTGCCTCGCTGTTGCTCATGACTATCACCGAACGAGTCTGGTGTCGTTGAGACCGCCATAGGGCTCTTCCCATGAGGTTTCGACCCCTAAGGAGCTTGTTACGCCGGAATCATCTTGATTATCTGAAACATTTCAGCAAGGCTTTGATCCAATTTCCGGTTTTGTTCTGCAATCGCGAACTCCAACGCCTGAGTGCGATCGAGCAAGTTCTTCATCTCTTCTGGCTCGTCCGCTTCATACTCCACCACCATGGTGTCGTCACCGTTTGGTTCGTGTTTGTTCACCTGAGATCGTGTTCATGCCATCGTTTCCGAGGAAAGAGTAGCTCTGATACTAGTCATAACGATAAACCAGATCAACAAGAATAGATCGTAATAACACAAACAGAGGAGAAAACAGAGTAACACTTGATTGATAATAATGAAACAACGTTCAGAACAAACGCAGATTCATCTTCTCTTCTTGCAAGAGTCTCCAGCAGAGATCCTCCCACAAAGACGATGAGGAATACAAGTTTGTTGGTTTACAAAATTTAGGAAAAATATCTTGCTGAATAAGAAAAATGAGCTAACATATGCTTTTATAGATAGGCGACAAACGGTCGACAAACAGTGTTAAACCGTTCCTTCCCTTCCAGTAACGTTGACACTTCCTTCCGTTATCCTTCCAGCTGGTAAATCGCACGTGCTCTCTCTTAGTCCATCATCCAACTCGTATACGTACCAGCTCCAGATTCCTTTTCATATGCTCAGATTTAACCCTCAGCTACTCTCTCAAATTAAGAGATCAATTATAGTACTTAAGGATCATATCCACAAGGACTCTAGATCACACAATAGATTTAGTAATCTTTTAATTATGCTAAACCAAAATATTAATTTAAATTGCAAGATTAAACAGAAAATAAAAGAGTTGTAAAATTCAGAAGGATTAAACGCTAGGTATAGGAAAATTCTCAGAAAATCATGGAAAATCAGATCAATTAATTAAGCAAGCAGGATTCAATAATTAAGCACCGTTCTTGAACTCTAAACAAAATTGTAAAATAAATCAGTTCTCACTCCAATTATTATCTAAGTTTTAAAATCCGAAAATCCTAATCTCTTTACAAAATTCAAGTTAAAAACCAGCAATAAAATCAAGTTTAGATAAGTTCACAAAATTACTAAATCAAATCTCTTTGCAAGAAGTACTTTTGCTCACCAAAGGTTTATGTCAGGAAAATTAATTATATTCTCATATCAATTAATAATCCTAAGATCTAAATCCAGATGACTAATCAAAGATCTAGCATTAAGAACAACCTATGGTGAAGAACAAGAAAGATAATGAATCCAAACAATTAATCAATCTAACAATCCATAAAATCCTTAATGAGAAACCCTAAACCTAACAAGCAGATCTACTGAGACATAATCAATGAAACACAAATCATATTCTGAATAAATTGCATTAAAAGATTAAAAGAGGTAGAAAAGGAGTTCTGAATCTTCTCTGGAAGGAGTCTTGATTCTTCTCTCCAAAACCTCTCTAAATCTCTCAGGGATTTTTCTCTCAAAAGTTGCAGGGAAAAATAAAGCTGAGGTCTAAACAATGACCATAAAAATCCTATATATATTCCTAAAACACGAATGGGAACTAATGATGCAAATATGGAAAACTTTGGGGCAGCTTTGTAAATCTTCAAAACTTGTGGGAAAACTTCCGATTTCTTCTTTGGCTCTGCATTGATCGATTCCATAAGTTGCATCGGTCGATGCATCCTCTGAATTCGTCTCCTAACTTCACAGTTTCAGCCTCAATGTTTGATTATGCTCCAAATCATCCTATTTAGCTCCATTATGCTCCCATCCATGCTAAATCCTATAAAGACTCAAAAGACTTTAAAAATACCAAAAAGACTCTATAAATATAACTTATATCATGGCTAAAAACACCTAAAAACCATGATATATCAACTGCCCCATACTTAGCCTTTGCTTGCCCTCAAACAAAACATAAACTTAGACCTGTGAAAGAGGTTTGAAAACGCAGGAACTCATTTTCTTTTTAAAGTAATGTCATGATCATCCAAACCATAATCCATATGCTTAGCAGATAAATCCAAATCGAACCACCATGTACTTCTCCGTTGACTTTCAGAGCATCCCAAATTCAAACCAAATTTCACTACTTCCTCCATTAAGCCTTCATCGGTGAGTCTCATTCCCGTACTATACCATAACAAGCAAGACATATCTTTTACCACATGTGGTACTCTTTCTCTCCCCCAGACTTATTCTATTTAATCTTCCTTAGAGCTTTGCTTTGTTTTTTTTTTTTTTTTTTTATCTTCTTCTTTCTTTTTCTCAAAGTTGTAGGCGAATAATGGGGTCATCGGTAATTTACCGACCCCTCGCTTCCAAGCTTTGTGTGATCATTTGACCCAAGAGTAGAATAATGAGGTCACTGGTAATTTACCTACCTCTCTAAACTGATCAAAATCATTTCATCTTTTATTCTCTTTTTTTTTTTTTTTTTAACAAAGCTCTCAGGAAAAATATTTCAAACTTTAAATAAGGGAGAGGAGTACCATTTTTTCTTTTCTGAAATCTTACTTGTCATGTATGAACAAGGAGTCAAGCTCTATGAACATCAATCTCCTTGATGAGTTAAAAAGAAAAGCGCAGAAATTACCTCAGGCTTTTATGGATTCTGTTGGAAATTCGGATGTCACTGGTTTACTGGTCAGCCATTGGATTTTTTATTAGTCGGATTCTGGATTCAATCTGCAGCATTAATCAACCAAGGCAGTACACTAAAAAAGAAAAATCATAGTTACTAACAAAAATTTTGACTCAATAAAACAATTTTTTTTAGTCTGACGCTCAAATACAAAAACATAGTTACTAACTGCCTCCCCCAGACTTAAACAACATTGTCCCCAGTGTTATCAAGTAAGAGATTGGCAAAGAAAAATAAACTAAAACGAATAAGTATTGAAATTGTGAACAAAATCGTGTTACCAAACCAGATGTTCTGTGTCGACCGATGCTGATGGTGTGTCGGTCAATGCACTCTGCATATGCCGAGAGTTCGAACATTACTCCTGAGTAGCTGCGATTAATTTGTGTTCCTCTCATTCTTTGGATGTTAGCACTGCTAAGAATCACTCAAACACAAGATTAAATGCAACATGATAGATAGAAGTTCATAATTCAATACAAATTCAAACTGACTCAAAGCAAAAATAAAAATGACTCAAAGTGGAAAAGAAAAAAATATCAGTGGGTTGCCTCCCACTAAGCGCTTGTTTTCAGTCATTCGCTTGACGATGTCAGATCTCAGGCATCTGGTGGATCGGAACAAGGCAATGAATGCTTCCGAGAAAATGTCCTCTTCATCCAAGGGGGTGTATAAGCTTTAGGTGCATGAGGTCTACCAAGGATATGAGGAACAGGACCAGGGCGGGACTGAGGTATGGGTGGCTTTCTTTTATGTCCTACAAAATCATCAACAGAAGAAACAAGCGTTCTACGATAGTCTCGTGGCTTGGTTAACTGCAAAACAATTTTTGTACCTTTGAAATTCTTATTGATGAATGGAGAAGGTTTGGGAGAAGAAGATGCATACCTTGGCCTTACCTGTGGGTTCTTGACTGTGGAATGGTGAGATTTCAGCTTAACAACTGGTGTAGGACTTGCAGCTAAGGAATCAACTCGAGAATCTTCGGTTTTAGACAAATCCGAACGTTTTCGTGGAGGTGTGTCGATCGATGCAACAGCTGCATCGTTCGATGTTAAGCCTGCAACTCGTTTTTCGGCGATTCTGCAACTTTCCTCAGCAATCCGTGTTTCCATTACAAAAACATCATCTACCAGCAACTTGTCATGGATCAGAACCTCATCATGGTCTCTAGTACTGATTAGATGATCTCCACTCCAGTCTTCAAGCTTAACAGCTTGCTTACTCACTTCCTCGACAGTCTCCATCTCTTTTACATACTTAACAATAATGTCTTCATGAAGCTCTATGATCGGATTGTCATCAGAAACAACCTCCACAGAAAATGTCTGACCATCAATAGTGGGAACCCGTCCCAGCTTATCCATCTCAAAGTTCATAACCAAATCATCTACATTCAAGGCTATGTGTCCCTTCTTAACATCAATGATGGCACCAGCTGAAGCCAAGAAAGAGTGTCCTAAGATGAGAGGATCATTAGGCTCTTGGTCATATTTTAGCACCACAAAGTTAGTGGGAATCATGCAACCTCCAATCTTGATTGGAATATCTTCTAAGACACTTTCAGGAATCCTTCTGGACCGATCAACTAAGATAAGAGATATCATAGTTGGCTTGAAATCTGTCATCCCAAGTCTCACAACAACAGAATGTGGCATCAGGTTAATACTAGAACCGAGATCGCATAGAGAGTGAGAAAACCGTTCTGCAGAGATAGAACAATCAAGTACAAAGCTTCCAGGATCTGGTAACTTCTCAGCAGTCTTGCACTGAATTACTGCACTCACTTCCTTAGAAACAACCACTTGCTGCTTCTTTTCTTTCTTTCTCTGTGGAGGCTGCTTCAACAGAATTGAGCTGACATCCTTGGTTAGCAAAGCTCATTCTTCAGGACTCAAACCATTGGTGACCATCCTCTTTACATACCGCTTAATACTAGGAGAAAACTTGACTGCATCAATCAAAGGCATCTCTATCATCACCTTTTCCATCATAGCTTTGCATCTAGCTTCTTCAATCTCCTGTTTGGACCTTCTTGGCTTAGGAAAAGGAACCTTCGGTTTATAAGCTTGCTCTGAATCAGATGGTGGAACTGGAACTGAAACCGAAACTGTTCTCTGGGGGTGTCGATCGACAATGGTGATGCATCAATCGATGCTAGATGGTAGTTGCATCGATCGATGCTGGTATGTATCGGTTGATGCTGGTTCTACTTTCGTCGTATCATGGTTTTCTCCTTCATTCACCAGAATTGCATTGCAAGCATGCCTTGGATCCTTCTCCATTCTTCGAGAAAGAATTTCTTCTTGTCTTTTAACAGACCCAGCAGTCTGAATTACTTGATTTACCAGCTTCTTGACATGAGTGTTTAATGCATCAAACTTCCCAGTCAGCTCAGTGTAAACAGAATCCATCTTTTCATTGAAGTCTACTGTTAACTTCTGTTAACCTTGAAGAATC
>NC_025703.1:19380944-19382593 GCF_000633955.1 Camelina sativa | reverse complement strand
TCTGAATTGGGTGGGGGGAGGGGTTGGTAAGAAGAAGATTCATAGTTCCTTGTGAAATTGCTGTTTGGATTTCCTGAGAATGAATTTTTCTGACCAAATCTCTGATTTTGATACCTAGCTCCATACACATAGTTGACATCTTCTATAATCTATGACTTTGTCTCAAAAGTCTCAACATCTTAGCAAAATGGACAGATTTCTTTCATACAAGAAAATTGTGCACTGTATCCAACTTAGCATTCACCGCAGCAAACTGATTTGAACCATTGCCTTCATGTGCTCTTTTCCGCTCTAGGTCCACATTCTTGGTGCTATTGCTTGAGGCTAGCCTTTCTATCAACTGTTCAGCTTCATCCAGGTACCTTGTCTTGAAGTTCCCATCACTAGCAGCATCCAAAGCCATCTGATACCTCCAATCAATACCACTGAAGAAGATACTAATCAATTGCACTTCTGAGAACCCATGATGCAGACAGTCTCTCTGGTATGCTTTGAACCTCACCCAAGCAGCTTTGTAAGATTCAGCTGGTCCTTGTCTAAAGGTGGAGAGCTTAATCCTCAGCTCATCTGACATCGCATCATCATAGAAGTAGTTGAGGAATGCTACCTTGATGTCATGCCAGGTCTTCAGAGATCCTGGTTTGAGTTGCCTTAGCCAATGAGAAGCTTCCCCAGCAAGAGAGTAGGGGAAGAGCTTGCAGTAGAGATAGTCCTCTGTGACTCCATTAGCCTTAATGCTTGTGACTATATCCTAAATATGCTCAATGTGGTTTAGAGGTTTCTCATGTGGCAAGTTCTGGAATGGTCTTTGGCCGACAAGAGCAAAGTAGGCAGGCTTCAACTCAAAATCATTCCTTGGAAATGGAGGAGGGACAATTGCGGAGCGGTTCTCATAGAACAATTCTGGTCTGTTGATATCCGCAAGAGTCTTGGCAAGCTCTCCATTGTTATTCCGTCTAGGCTGAAGGTTCTGCTGATTGTTACCATCCAAATCCACACCGTTTCTGGCATTGCGTCGGTCGATGCCTTCTTGGTTGCGTCGATTGATGTCATCGTTGCGTCGCTCGACGCCACGT
Source organism: Camelina sativa (assembly GCF_000633955.1). Taxonomy (NCBI): domain Eukaryota; kingdom Viridiplantae; phylum Streptophyta; class Magnoliopsida; order Brassicales; family Brassicaceae; genus Camelina; species Camelina sativa. Next base: position 19,381,517 of record NC_025703.1, on the reverse strand, counting down.
GCATTCTCATCCGCAACGATGAGTTCTTCCTGAATGACCCATCCTTCAGCATCAAGTTTTTGGCCTTGTTCGTTGTACACATTGCCCTCTTGATCCCTCAAAACTCCAGCCTCATCAGGTCTCAATATGAGTGTTTTGACCATCTTCACTGACTTGGCTGCTTTTGTGTTATCACGCTCTAGTTGTCCTAACGCTTGGTTTGTAAGCTTAACAACCGGACCAGTAGGATTTTTCCTGGTGCTAGGCTTAGGCATGTACCTTAAACACACAAGAGAAAAGAAACAAAAGCGTGTGAGTAAAATAAGAAAAGAAAAATTTAGACAAAATCAAAGACTTTAATCTAATGGTGAATCAAAAGAGTCCCCGGCAAGGGCGCCAAAATTTGATATGCTCAAATTTAACCCTGAGCTACTCTCTCAAATTAAGAGATCAATTGTAGTACTTAGGGATCGTATCCACAAGGACTCTAGATCACACAATTGATTTAATAATCTTTTAATTATGCTAAACAAAAATATTAACTTAAATTGCAAGATTACACAGAAAATAAAAGAGTTGTAAAATTCAGAAGGA
>NC_025703.1:19377019-19380443 GCF_000633955.1 Camelina sativa | reverse complement strand
ATTTGATATGCTCAAATTTAACCCTGAGCTACTCTCTCAAATTAAGAGATCAATTGTAGTACTTAGGGATCGTATCCACAAGGACTCTAGATCACACAATTGATTTAATAATCTTTTAATTATGCTAAACAAAAATATTAATTTAAATTGCAAGATTAAACAGAAAATAAAAGAGTTGTAAAATTCAGAAGGATTAAACGCTAGGTCTAGGAAAATTCTCAGGAAATCATGGAAAATCAGATCAATTAATTAAGCAAACAAGATTCAATAATTAAGCACCGTTCTTGAACTCTAAACAAAATTGTAAAATAAATCAGTTCTCACTGCAAATATTATCTAAGTTTTAAAATCCGAAAATCCTAATCTCTTTACAAAATTCAAGTTAAAAACCAGCAATAAAATCAAGTTTAGATAAGTTCACAAAATTACTAAATCAAATCTCTTTGCAAGAAGTACTTTTGCTCACCAAAGGTTTATGTCAGGAAAATTAATTATATTCTCATATCAATTAATAATCCTAAGATCTAAATCCAGATGACTAATCAAAGATCTAGCATTAAGAACAACCTATGGTGAAGAACAAGAAAGATAATGAATCCAAACAATTAATCAATCTAACAATCCATAAAATCCTTAATGAGAAACCCTAAACCTAACAAGCAGATCTACTGAGACATAATCAATGAAACACAAATCATATTCTGAATAAATTGCATTAAAAGATTAAAAGAGGTAGAAAAGGAGTTCTGAATCTTCTCTGGAAGGAGTCTTGATTCTTCTCTCCAAAACCTCTCTAAATCTCTCAGGGATTTTTCTCTCAAAAGTTGCAGGGAAAAATAAAGCTGAGGTCTAAACAATGACCATAAAAATCCTATATATATTCCTAAAACACGAATGGGAACTAATGATGCAAATATGGAAAACTTTGGGGCAGCTTTGTAAATCTTCAAAACTTGTGGGAAAACTTCCGATTTCTTCTTTGGCTCTACATCGATCGATTCCATAAGTTGCATCGGTCGATGCATCCTCTGAATTCGTCTCCTAACTTCACAGTTTCAGCCTCAATGTTTGATTATGCTCCAAATCATCCTATTTAGTTCCATTATGCTCCCATTCATGCTAAATCTTATAAAAACTCAAAAGACTCTAAAAATATCAAAAAAACTCTATAAATAAAATTTATATCATAGCTAAAAACACCTAAAAACCATGATATATCACCCTATATCATCTTGAGAAGTCTCGAATGGAAGATTAAATTGGGTTTTCTTCTTTTTTTTCTAAGTAATTTCTTCTCTTTTTTTCGTTAGCAATCAACCCTTCTCTCTGAACCTGTGTATCAATTTTCTCCTCTAGTTTGAATTTTTTTGAAAAGTTACATCTTCAACCTAAATTTATGATATTAATAAAATATTAAAATCTTCAATTAGTCAAATCACAAAAAAAAAAAAAATACTTATAAGTACAGGAAAATGACTCTGAACCTCTACGTTTAACAAAAAATTCAAATAATACCCACACTATTTAGGAAATTATGTTTATCATCATTTTGTTTTCTTCTTTATTTGTAATTATTGAAATTTAAAATAATTAAAAAAAAACTAGAAAAAACAGCTATTTAATTTAAAGTGTTAATATGAACTTATGACGTCATTTAGACAAAAATTAATTTCATCAACAGATGATGATGTGGCATCTCAAACGAACGAAATTAATTAAACCAAATTGAATTAACCTTAACTGGTGTTAAACGTAAAAAGATTATAATTAGTGACAAGAAATTTTTGTTTGCTTCACATGAAATTGAAAGGCAAGATATTGTACTTTAATGAAGGTAAGTGTCTCGTTGTATGGATGAAAATTATTAATTTCGAATATACTATTGTTCTAAAAAAATAATGAGTAAAAAAGTTTGTTCTAGATATTCAATAACAGATTGGAATAATCCCTCGATACTGGCCAATAGCGTGAGACCAGCAAAATGCAAATGATTTTATTATTATCCCACTTTGACTATCACTCAATTGACTGGTAACTAGATAATGAAATATGGCCATTAATACAATCATCGATCCTTTATCTCTTTCATTCGGATATTTCGATTAGTAGTACTTAAAAGGCAAATTCATAAGGATGACTCTGACAAAATCAAATAAAAATACTGTAATATAAGTCTACTATGTAGTCCGTAATGAAAACCATATGGAGGTTTATAGACCAGATATATAATCGCTTCAAGCTCACACATGAAAGCTTAAGTGTCCCTTGAAACTATGGTACATATATTAATTTAAAATGATATATTTGGTCATGACAAATTTGGAGAAGATAGGTGTTAATTGTGATTTTCCAATGTGTACTTAATATGGACATGAAAAACCTAAGTTGCCTAAAATGAATCTACAACCTGTATTTTTTTATGGTACCTATTTCGTATTTTTAGGTGGCATTTGAAAATTTTCCTATGTATTCTTGCATAATCAAATGTTTAGGAATTGAAAAAGAGCAAATGGATATTATCGATGACAAATATGAAAAAAAAAGACATATTTCCAAATTTAGGTTGATACTGATTTCAAAACAACACATAAGAATGTATCATGGGGGCATGAATGCACGTTTGAGCTTCTTATTGTTACACGCAGAGACAGGATGACTTAAGGAAAGTATCTCTGGTTTAAATAACTAAATTGTTTTTGTTGAATTATACACGTTGAACAAATAATAGAAAACAATGAAAATCCAAATTTAAACTTAAGAAGACTTGGATTCATATAGCAAAATGGTTTCAAATAAGTATTATATGAGAAACAATAGACTATTGCTTTAGGAATTATTGTAGTCACCATATAGGACTTGATGATGCTAAAATGGTTACTTAAAATTTATATTTTTTACATAAATGTAAAAAAATAATAATTTAAATTACATATTGTTGGTTTATCCATCATGTGTCAAATGAACATGTTTTGCTTTTTGTTTTGAAAAGTGTAACAACAATAAAGATTACGCTTTTCGGTGACTTATTCATCGGAATATGACAACAATGTTATTTCATAATATCACTCTCAATTTTCAAATATTGGTAGGCTTAGTTTTGATAGTTGAATTTTACGCTATTTAGGGGCAGTGTTCGAAAAAGCGTTCTAGGCGTTCGCATCTGCCCCGTCTAGGCGCTAGGCGCTATAACACCGCCTAAACAACCGCTTTGACTGCTTAAAATTGTAGTATCATCATTTTAATGTATTTTTAATATTTTAATTTCATAAATATAAAATTTATAAGGTTTATTTTCTATAAGCATAATTATAAATGTTTAATTTGTTGTTTAAAATAAATTGAAATAATGTTTTTATATATTGTTTTGTTTTTGATTTAATATTTTTATTATTGTTTTACATATTTTGTATAATTATGTATATAA
>NC_025703.1:19343050-19376477 GCF_000633955.1 Camelina sativa | reverse complement strand
TTTTAAAAAAAAAAAAAAAAAAAAAAAACTGTGCATATGAAAGGCAATATTTGGATTATATGAATAATTTTTTATTGAATTTAAGACAGGGTATTTAGTAGTGTATTAAATGAATAGTGTTGGTAATTTAAATACTTTTATTTTTACAATAAAATAAATAAATCTGAATAAAGATAAAATAATATATTTCGTAATTTAGAAACAATTTTACCAACAAATTTCTATAAATAAAACTCATCGAATAGTATTTTTCTATTTAATCAACGTTTTTATTCTTTTCTTTTTACCAACAATATTTAATATGATATATATTAATTTAATATGATATATTATTGATTCCTCGCCCGTCAATCTCTTCAAATCAGGAAAAAAAAACTCAAACATAATCTTAATAAAAAACGGGGAAAGTATTGATTAAAATCCAAATGATTATAATCCTAACCATGCACAATGCGGATTATGTTATTCTTTTTTTCTTTTTTTTTCTCAATCTATAAAAAATGGAGGGAGTATGGCACTATAATAAATTTTTGCCACTATTGTTCCAATAATATATAGCAATATGTTATTTTGTATATTCACTCTTTTCTGTAATCGAAATGAATGTTTTTTTTTTAATAATCGAAAATGAATGTTAGTAGTAGATTCCGTTCATACAAGACGTGGCTATACTACAACTACAAGCAAGAAAACGTTAAAACTCCTTGACCTCCTCCATGCAAAATAAGAGTGGTCGTGGTTTTTTTATTAACCAGCCTATAATCCGAACGAGAAAACAAGTGAGTCAACTGTCAAATAACGAAGATATTATAAAATCATTAATGAAATTTTTTGCTAATTTCAATTGCATTTTAATGTCTCACAATACATATTTCAATGGTAAATTTATTGATAGTTTATGTTCTATCTTTTTTTTTTTTGTTAAAGTAGTGATATTAATTACTATAATTACAACAATCATTACAAGGATTAAGAGAACAACACAAATGACTCGAGGTATGAAGTGTGAACCCATTGAGCTTACAAAACAGAGACAATATTAAGGAGGATAGAGACCTCTCATTAAATATATTGTTGGTAAATATATTGTCTACAATCTATTGTCTACAATCTTACCTACTAACATCCGAATTGTTGTTTGCCTATAGATATATCTTTGCACCACTAATGATATGAAGGGTCGTTGGTTTGTTAATTAAGTTTCAAGACATACACATACATATATATTGTTGGCATGTTTTGATAAAGTAGTTTTTGTCTTTAATAAGTTTTTGATAATTGACATTAATTACTAACGGAATATAATTGTGATTACCTATAGAATCGGTTGTAACTCGATAATATTAAAATGATTCGAATCCGTCAGTTTAAATGTATATTCCATGCTAAAATAACCAACGAAATACGTCACTAAACTGCCATTTGGCAGTTTTCCTATGTTTAGTATGTTATCAAGGAAAAATTCTAACATGCACTGTCATTTTCAATCAAATATATGTGTATCTATACTTGATTAATTTGTATCCAGTTAATCTTTTATGTGATCTAAAAATGAATGTACGTATTCGCGCTCCAATCCATGCAACTCGTAGCTATACCACAAGTGAGAAAACGTTAAAACTCCACGTCCCCTTTCTTGACCTCCTCCATGCAAAATAAGAGTGGTCGTGGTTCTTTATAAGCCAAATATCCAAACAAGAAAACAAGAGGGAATCATTAATGAGGATATTGTAAAGCCACATATTTATTTTAATATGATGCGATCCTCATAGAATCCGTGATGGCTTCGTTGAAGGGTCTACTTGATTAGTTTAGTCTACCTTCATGGTATCTCCTCCACCACATGATCTCTCTATAAAATTCTCCATCTCCGTTTCTCGCTAAAAGAATTTTATCGTCCTCTTCCCCTTTCTACTAAAACACACATTTTCATTAGAAAAATAATCTAAGTCCAAGAAAAATATAATGGACCCATGGTCGTGGATATGCGAGCTTCCAGAATCTCCCGAGTTCTTCGAGTCTGATTCTCACGCAGTGTTTCAGCTGGCAGGCGATTTGACACGTTCCATCAAACTTAGAGCGGAATGGGATTCTGGTTCTGAACCAGAATCTCACTCTCTCACCTTCAAAGTCATAGTAGAGGGTTTTGACCGCGTTAAAACGTCGACCATATGGGTCTCCGACACATGTCTCTTGTCGTCGGAGAAACCGTTCCTCCCTTTGGTTCTCCAGGTTCTTCGAGAACTAATCTCCCATTCTCCAACCACACGTGATGGTGCGCGCACAAAGTCTGAGCTACTTGAGATCAAGCCAGGTCCGGTTAGCTGGGTCATGGACTCTCACTCCCCTGAGTCCTTCTCATCCGTATTTAACCTCATCCTCCTCGTGCGCCTCTTTTGGCTGTGTGTTTTCGACGCGCCTAGTGAAGTAGGCTCTTTCTTCTTCCAAAACTTACTAGGTCCACACGTGAACGCACTAACGTGTCAACAAGCACCTGTGTTACGAACGTTTCTGGTCTCCCTCGGTGTAGACGCCGAGCTGTGCATCGTACGTGCTGCTTCTTACGCCTTGTCCAAATGGATGATCTCCAAGGAGGTGGGACTTGGGAATCTCGGGTTGAAACAGTTCAGCAGCAGCCTCATGCCCTCACATCCTTCTTTGGGATTTTCTTATGCAACAGAAGCTCATGGGCTTTGGATCTTGAAAGGCTATTTCCCAATCTTGTCAATGAACGTCACAAATAATAGCTCTAACCAGATTCAGAACAAGATCGTCAAGTTTCCCTTCGTAGAGCCCAAAGAAGCTGTCCTACGTTACGCTTTGTCGCACCAACAAGCTGAAATACTCGTACAGTTCGAATACTCCGTTAAGTTCCATGAGAACTACATTAAAGTGAACGCACGTGTGGACAACATACGCATCCACATGTCGAAGCTAGGGTTTCAGAACGGAGGAGTTGGTCTGGAGAATAAGATAGCAGACTGTTACTCGGAGGAGAGATACTTTCCGTCGCGGGTACGGGTTTGGCTCGGGCCAGAAATCGGGTCGAGCCACGTCTCTGGACTAAGCCTAGGGCGGTCGACCAAGAATGAGGAGAGAGAAGTCGAGGTGACGAGGGTTTTAAAGGGGAACTTCGGAAAAGGGAAAGTGGCTCCGAGAGTGAAGGCAAGAGCAAGAATGTCTACAAAGAGGAAGGTTAAAGATTGGAAAATCGAGCAGGATAGCGAAGGAAACGCTGCTGTTTTCGACGCGGTATTGTACGATAGAGAGAGCGGCCAAGAAGTGACAACGGTGAAGCCGAATCGGAACCAAGAGGGTTTAAAGAATGTGTTTACGAAGAGTGGAGGGATGGTGTTTGGAAGGGATGAGTATGGAGATGAAGTTGGCTGGAGAGTTGGGAGAGAGATGGAAGGAAGTGTGTTGAAATGGAGAATGGGTGGTAAAATTTGGCTAACTTATTGGCCAAACAAGTTAAACACTTCGTTTTATGAGACTAGATGTGTGGAGTGGTGTGATGAGGTTGATTTGCCTTTGCTTCCCACTTCTAATTAACTAGTGTCGCAAATAAGAGAAAAATATAGGTACATAAGCAATTTCGTGTCGGTCATAAATTGGTATATGTGTTTGTAAATATATTAGTTCTTGTATATATTTTAGTTCTTAAGATACATATAGATGTTGTAGTATCATTGTCTAAATTTACAGATGCAGATACTTATATAGCTTCAGAAATAAATAAATGGTCACAATCTATTGATGTTTGTAGTACTGAACGTAAGGGTTATTCCGGCACGGAAAATGGTCAACATCAACACAAACATTTTATCATATATATATATATATATATATATATATATATCTAAATTTCAATACAATGTATTTTGAATTTGAATCGTAAAGTCTGAATTTTATCTCTGAATTATTAAACATTATACAAAATCAAAATTGAGTTAATCGCTATAATACGACGTTGTTTTGACTATAATTCATACATAAATTCAAAACGAGAAACACCGTTCATCATGTATACATAAATCCAACCACTCTTTTACAAATCTCCGCCTAGTACTGATTACTTCCCGCAAATCGTTAGGCTCATTTTTTTGTCTGGATTAATGATTAATCCCCGCCAAACATCGATTATCTAATTATACATGTCTAATTTGATTATAACTTGTATAATCTGATTATTTCCCGCTTAATTTTGTATATAATGATTATTTTTAGATCCAAATATAAATCAAATATGTATTTTTTTGTTATTTAGATATTTAAATTAAGAGTTTGCCAAAAAGATATTTAAATTAAGAGTTTATGATGTTTTACAATAAATAATGTACAAACTTTTAATGAAAATCATAAATTTTCTTTTAAAATTATGTTTTATGCATTTACCGTAATTCTAAAGACAATACTATAGTTTTATATTTTATATGATATATTTATTTTAGCATAAACAGAACTATACATATATTTAATACTATATATTTTTATTTTATTATTAATTTAATAAAATAACCCTAAAACTAGTTCCTGATTAATCTCCGATTTTCTCGCTAGGCACTAGATCCACTCCTATATTACGAAACAAAGAAAAACCTCTAAAACATCCAATATTATAAAAGGGAGGGAGTAGTTGATTTAAATCGACTAGGTCAATGTTAGTTTATAGGTAATGTTGAGTATAAAATTTGAATTTTACCAAGGTTGAAAATGAAAAAGTACATTGTTGTATTGAAGGTTATTCTTATTTATTTTTTTTTTTATGAACCAACGGTTGTGTTGAAGTTTATGAGCAAAAAATGCATATGACAAATTGTTTGACTCCGCAAGCTAGCCTAACTCAAGATTTTACAAAGATTCAATTCAATTCAATTCTAAGCCCAATGGATTGGGCTTACCAAATTACCATATGGTGTAAATTATCAGCTACGGTGCACACCACACATAACATCCGTACAAACCAAAACTCATCGAGAGAGTATCACACTATTCATTTCACCGTAAACCCTAGCAAAAACCTCTCCGCTTGCTCTCTCTTTCTCTCTTCACTTCTCCTTGCAGCACAGTAGTAGAACAAATGGCTTGGCGCAGTGCAGGATCCGCTGCTCGCTCTTTCGTCTCCGCCACCGCTAGATCACCGTCTCTCCGTTCTCCGTCGAGGGCGCTCCCCCGTCTCCGTCCTCCTCCATCCTCCCGTCGCTTCACCTTTTCATCACCTTCCAGGTTTGTCTCCTATATCTCCATCATCGTCTTTTGATCAATTTCAGTATAATCTAATCAAAACCCATTTATAGATTTCATGAAATTGAAGATTTTTTCGTATCTCGATTTCGAAATGTTCAATCTTTTGCTTTTTGTTGTTTTGTGAATATGTATATTCAGGAATCTAGGAGCACTTGGTTGTACACAGTCGTTCTTGCCTCTGTACAGTGTTGTGGCTGCTTCTCAACTCACATCTCACCTTAATGTTAATTTGAGGGCTTTCTGCGAGCTGTCTAACGGTACCTTCCAACGCACTTGTCCGGATCGCTAGTAGTCCTCTTTGTGAGTGTTTTACTTTACTTAGGATTGTTTAGGATAACTTGGGGAGATAAGTCTGTTTTTTATGGATTTGTTTCTTGTAACTTCACTGTGGAGTTTCTTAGCGCGTTGGGGTGTTGTTATTGTTTCTTTGTTTGAGTAGGATTAAGATGTTTTGGTTGTTCCTTCTTGATTTGTAAAGAACAATTTTGGGTTTTGGGATTTGATAGGAATTGGAAAAGATGGGTGATGCACTTGGATTTTACAGTTGCGGACAAGAGAGTACTGCTGCATTTGTAGGTTTTTTTTGTCAATTCTTCTCCTGTTTAAGATTAGACTCTGTTTCCTTTAGCATTGTGTTAGCGTGATAGAGAAAAGCAAAAGGTTGTTTAGCACTGAATAACAAACATCTTGTTCATTTAAACACTCAGTTTGATTTTCTGATTTAAAGCTTTTTTTGCATATTCATGAAGCTAAAAGACATTGTGCAGAGACAGTCTATGGCTTTGCATAATAAAGATGCACACTTGTTGCTTTTGATACACGCACAGAATACGGTTTATACAACCTTTTGTGTTTTGTTTCATTCGGCTCCCTTTGAGTTATCTCCTGGTTATCATACAAAGAATGTTAAGTGATATGTGATACACAATGACGGTAAAGAAGAATTGATTGTTAGGAATGTTGGCCATTAAGCTCAATGAATCTCCCCTTCAGGTTCTTATACTGATTAGTATATTTTGTTGCAATTTGAGACAGGTACTTGAAGAGACAAAAGAGTGGCATGTCACAGTGCGTGCATCAGTACTTTGAAGGGATGTGATATCGAAAAACGTGGGGTTACCTCAGAAATGAAACTTAGTTGTTGTGTTACTCTTTTTTAGAAGCTTTAGTTCCACAATGTGTGGATTATTAGCTGTAGAGCTTTTCGTTTGCTTGGCACAATTTTTTTTGTTTTAGAAAAAATGCATATCAGCCAGCATTAATAAGTGGATTGGTCAGAACTAAAACAATGTTGTTCCCGACTCATCATTTTTTTCCAGTCTCGAACTGTAATCTTGCTGCAATTTGCCACATACACTTACTTCCGGGAGTTGGAAACATAAGCGTAGATCTGGAGATTCCTGTTGTACTGCACTCTCCAAGAAGTGTACTTGTTCCTTCAAACAAGCTTGAAACGTATGCTTGCATAGGTTGTTCATACGGATGCCTATAAAAGATGCATTGGCTTGCTTGCGAAAAGTAAAAATACACTTAACTAATCAGTTGAAACCTCAGATTCATAACAATGCTCAAGCACAATGTTTCATAAACAAGACTAGATAGGTAGACAACTCCCCTAATACTTTTGCATTCAAAGTTTAAACACTGTTCTGTGAAACAATTTTTTTTTCTTTTGTAAAACATAATTTAAGATGAGACGGAGTAAACGATTTATTATCTCAATAATATTCTCCTATAGTTTTCACCAACATAAAAAGATACTAGATATTCACCCGCGATATACTGCGGAACTATATTTATTAAATTTAAATATATAAAAATTAAGTTGTATTTATTTGTTTTATATATATTTAGTTTTATCATTGGTTATACCCATAATCACCAATTTTCTTTTATATATGCGGAATGATATTATTACGTGTACTATTTTGAAATCCATAAACAATATGTATTTAGAAAACCAAATAGTGAAAAATGAAACATTACAGTATCGTTATTGCTATTATCCTTATAATATCTCCACTTCATTGCTATTTTCCTTTATCAATTAAAATCTTACAATCATTGCTTATATAATATAGTTATATGGCGGGACGGGTTTATAAGACTTGACGGGTTTGAATTAACATTATTATAAATTTAAATATTATTAATTTGATATTAAAATACGGGTTAAATCGTCATTTAATTATTTGGTCAACACTATAAAACTAGAATATTAGACATACCAAATCAAGGTAATTTTACTAAATTCTGTAAAACAATTAAATCATTAGCAAAATTATGTCTTAATCAGATAATATCTTATAAATTACTTATTATGTATTTTATTATTTATACAAATAATAAACAATCCACTTAACTAAATATAACAAACAAAAAGAAAGTAAAATTCTATTTTATGAAAAATTTGACCCGCGGTAAAATCTTGTTAGAGAAAAAAATCTGTGTAATCAGGTTTATTAAGGAATATGTTAGGAATCACTTATTATTACTTTGATTAGGGAGATTTTTTTTTTCAAGTTTAGGGAATGTCATATTTATATATTTAATTACCAAATTAGTATTTAATGTAAAAGTAGTGGTCCCGATTTTTTTGAAAAGTTTCGATTATGGGGAGAATAATTGTTTACAAAAATTGGAAACCTTTTATAATTTAATAAATGTTAAATTATAAATCAAAAATATTTAATGCTAATGACATCACTGTCAAAAGATTCCAACTCCAGAATTTATTTGCTAAATGTCTCAAAAAATGTATATATAGATATCCTCCAATGGTTGTAATGAAATAATAGAAAAGTTTAATAGTATATGTTCGCCAAACCAACTACAATTGGTCAAAGAACATAAACAGCTTTGAATGATTAGGGGAGGTGTAATAATTAATCATCCCAATAATTACGTGCTAATATTAAATTGGATCATTAAATTTTAATATGCCAAGTGAAGCATATATTCATTTTCGTAAAGACTACAATGCTTAGGTGTACTTTTTCTNTTTTTTTTTTTTTTTTTTTAACTCATGAATTGATAATCAAAGAAACAGGAGTGTTGCAAGAACAACCAAGAAGATAAACAGGAGTGTTAACGATATAATAAGCCAAACATCCTTTTCTTAAAGACTACAATGCTTTGGTGTACTTTTTTNAGCTTTGAATGATTAGGGGAGGTGTAATAATTAATCATCCCAATAATTACGTGCTAATATTAAATTGGATCATTAAATTTTAATATGCCAAGTGAAGCATATATTCATTTTCGTAAAGACTACAATGCTTAGGTGTACTTTTTCTTTCTTTTTCTTGTGTGAATCGATGCCTGGTTGTACGTAGACTTGGATGAGTACGGAAACTGGTTGCGTACAAAATTGTTTTCCTGTGATTGTTCATTTTATCGGAACATTCAATTATTTTTTCCTACATTATACTAAAAAAAACATTCAATTGCTATTTTATATTTGCACATGCAAACGAAATATAACAGAAACTTCCCTCAGATTCTTGTTAATGCTTTTTGTTTTCATATTTTTTTTTCAGTTTGGTTACCTGTAATCTAACTCTAACTACGTTAATCCCCATACGGTCAACTAAAGATATAATCATATGATTGATTGTTTATTGTTTATATATTAAAGAGAAGCATCTCAATTTCTAAATCCATTTCAATCTTGGTTTATTGAATATGTAAATTATAACTAGTGTTACATAAGTGGCAAAACAATTAGAAAATGTAAAAAGATAGAGGTAGATAATAATATAAGACATGACAATACATTAAAAATAAATGATCCATAGTTGAATTATTAGGTCGATAATATAGGTTTCCAAGATTGTGGGCATAAACTTGTTATTTTAGTTTCAACATATTATTTATATCGTTACATAATAGTGTATATCAAAATTATCACATATACATGTTCGTATATATATGTCAAAATTAAAATATGTAGGTTAATTTGAAATTTATATGGAAGAGGATAGATTTGTGGGAAGCTCAATTCCTACGAAACAAGGAGCAACGACTTCTTAACTGGGAACAAGTTCTGCCACACCACACGCCACCTCTATTCTCTTCTACCACATTGTTTTATTCCTTTCCATTAATTTATATTTTATTTTTATTTGATTATTATTATTTTCAGTTTGGTCCTGCATGTCATCTTATCAATGGCTTCTTTGTATTTTTCACAGCTATTTTTTTCTTTGCTTTAGGATTTTTCTTTTCTACCAAAAAAACATTAATATCAATATATTATCAAACATATCATAGTTTTTTTAGTAGGCGTATTATATATTTGCTCAAGCGTCATGTAAACATTTCCTACAATATTCAGTCTTTGATAAAATCATTAAGCTGAATCTCAAGATGACTCACTCCAAATGAATCTTTACGCATAACTAATATACATATATATATTGGTAAATGCATAACTAATATTTGAACTTCTTAAAGATAAATAACAAAATATATGAATCCTAAATGATGATCTTGTGTGATTATTATTTTAATTTCTTGAAATGGTTTGATGAATGAAATGTGATATTTAGCAAAACTGTTTGTGATTCTTTCATAGGAGTATTAGATGCATTTCTTGCTAGATTAAAAGTATAATTACCCTAATTAACCTTGCCTATATGAGTTATCGAAGACGAAAAAAAGCCTTTCAGAAAACTAGAATTTAATACATTTCCGTTGCAACTAAGACTAAAGAATAAGCAACTTTAAAAATGGAAATAAGAATGAAATGGTGAAGAAAAATACAGAAACAAGACGAAGAGGAAAGGGAGAGGAAAGGGAAGCTCGCACGTGATTCGAAGTCCACGAGCTCCAAATCTTCCGAATATCTTATGGCGGTGTGACGGTTCCTTTCTTTAGTTTCTCCTGTCTGCACCAATAATATTTTGTTTATTTGCTTAATATCATTAATATATAATGATTCATTAATTAGATGTTCTTAATCAATCTTTCCACCTACAAAACTGTTTACATGTTAACGTAATGTTGAGTTTTTTTATAACGGCAACATGCTTTAAAGCCAACAGGAAACCTCCGGCTCTAATAACTAAAACGTTGACCTCAATCTGAAATATATGGACTGCTAATATACATATATTCATTAGAAAACAAAACTACAATAAAATACTAGATCCTCGACAGGTGGTTTAAAACAGATATGTATTTGAATCGTGTTGTTATATGTGAACATGTAAATTGAAGGAATTTTCAAGAGTTAACGATTTTGGTTTTCCTCCGTTAACTATTTTGCCTTGCACAATTTTAAACATGTATATATATTATCTTATGCTAGTATAATACTAATACTATTATATACAACTCTTGGAATCGCGAAAGCTCAATCTGTATTAGCTTGTCGAAAGCTCACTGTTTACAAGAGAGAGTACACACTGTTTAAGATAATATTTATACATGTTTTTGATATCTTTACTTTTTTCCAGATAAAATATCTTTATTTTATCTGGATTAATAAAATAACAATATTTTTTTTTAATTTAATTCTAACAATATGATCCAGAAAATATGAGATTTGTTTTAGTGATGTATACAAATTAGGGGTGAAAATCGAGCTTGTTCGGCCTGAAACCCGCAAAGTCCACATTTATTTGAGTCCAGTTTGGCCCGAAATATTTTTAAGCCTATATTTTAAAGCTCGGCCGACATTAATAGGGTTATAAGGCTTTTTCAGGTTTTCCCGAGCTTTCTTACGGGAAGAATCAAGCTTATAAATCTTTAACATGTCTTAAAAACAATGTTTAAAGGTGCATTATAAAACGAATCTATCAAAATTCAGATAAGTCATCAATATTCACTAAAATCAACCTAATTTAAAAGAAAAGTTTAAAACTAAATAATTTTTATACTTGAATCAAATAAAACAATATAGAAATCATATAAAAAATCATAGACAAAGATTTTAAAAGTAATAAGTAAGGTTTTTAATTATATATGAAAACTAGGATTAGAGTTTTAAACTTTATTTACAATACATAATTAATCAAATATTCCAACCAAATAAAAATGTTACCAAAAAAGTATAAAGATATTTGTTTAAGGGTTTTTCGGACATGTCCGAGCCCGATCGGGCTAAACTTTAAAAACCTTATTGTCCGAACTGGCTGAGCCAGAAAGACTCGATTTTTTCTGGGCATATATATTTAATCCCGAGCTCGATGTGCTTGATGTGCCTACCATCAATCAAAGGAGCCATTGAAAAGATTTCAGGAAAGGAAGGAGGGGATGCTCTTTGCCAGCATTGGTAGGAAACATTTCAATAGCCTCTTCTATGGCTTCTTTAATTGATGGTGGGCACATCTTTTTCAAAATTGACGGCAGTGCTGTAGCATCTTCATTACAATCTTCTTTCCATTTTGAATAAGGTGTTGGAATAGATGTACCAATGTCATTGAATAGATGTACCAATGTCATTCTCATTCGACAAAGAATCTTGGTTCTACAAAATCAAATTTCGATAATTATTGTAATGACCATTCAAAGTCAGAAATTTAAGTATGAATTAATTACCTGAATTTCAGTAGATATAATATCCCTAAGATCAGCCTGACACTCAGACTCTTCAATATTGTCAACTTATGTAGTATTATCATCCATCTCTATGTACGACACTTTGTAAGTGTCTTTGGCCACTACAATTTTAGGGGTTTCTATAGAAGCAAAAAATAGAAAAGTTTTTCCTACCAATGCTTGCAAAGGTGTAGGCATAATGGTAGGATCTTGAATCTGTACATTTTAATATATATATAGAAAATATATAAATCATTATTACTTACTATTGAAAACCAAGAATGCAAACGTTTCTATTTGTAGTATACTATTAATAGGTAATTAGATGTATTACCTCATCATACTGTCCTCCTAAAACATCTAGTAAAGTTTGGTTAACTACCTTGATAAAATTGGTGCCAAAGATAATAAACTTCGACTCACCAGTGCTATCCATGACATCCATAACCAGTTTGTACCTAAAATACAATATGCACGCATAAACAAATAATGTTTTTTTCAAATTCATGGAATAACTATTTAAAAAAAAGACCAAATATGAAGAAGTGAACCTAATTACCTACATATAACCTTTGAAACATCTTGGTTGCAAGTCTTGCACTCAAAAAGACTCTTTTTGTTTTTGGTGATGATTTCGTTCTCCTTTTTTGGTATGAGAAGCATGTTCCCTTACACTTCACACATATAAGTAGTACCAGCCAAACTCAATGTCGATATGGTAGATAGTACAAAGTACTTTAAACTTCCCTTCCTAAAATAAAACTGCAAAAATCAGTAATATAATTTATATTAAAGAGTTCGTAAAATGTAAGTTTACCATTGTAGCTTCGAGAAGATCAGAAATTGTGCTTCGTGGGAACTCGTTGATATAATCATCCTTGTCATTTGACTTGTTTAAGCAACTACAGTTTTTTGTCCTAAAAGTTATTTTCAAATCATCTCTTGGCAGACTGTATAATTAATAGGGACACATTATGCAATAATAAATAGAAACATAGTTAGTTGAAATAAAAAGCATATATATATATATATATATATATATTTTTTTGGAAATAAATAGTTTAGAATAGTACTTCTCAACAAAATCTTGAACAGGATGGTATTCTAGGTTGATTAACATCAATGACATATCGAAAGCATTAGAAATTGTTCTCTCACCTACAAAGGATTATATTTTATTACATAAAAACCACATTATTGGATGGGGGAAAACGAAAGATTTTTTTAAAACATACAATTGTAGGTGTTAATCTTTGCACATCGGATTAAGCATATGACCATTGAATCATTTGCATCATGACATGATGTCCACATATTGTCTGCAAACTTGCCCCAAAAAGGTGCATGACAAATGCGGATCACTGCATTCAAATTATAAAACACTGATGATTGGTAAAGTTTAGTGTTTTTGATCTCATTACCTGGTATCTCTCAGTCCAACCTCTAATCTATTTTTTGGTTTACCATTGAGCTCTAACGCTTCCATTTCACCAATAGAAACCACCTGACCAACAACATCTGAAGTGGAAAATATAATCCATCCAATTAATAGTATATATTAATATATCTATATAATCTCTCCCACACAATATAGTAAACTTATCTATAAGAATGTGTTCATTCAAACCATCTTCTCAGAGAATGTTCTCGTATGAAGTGATGTAGTACTTTTACTTCAATTAAATTATCAATCCACAATTTGCAATAATCAACACACTAGGAATGCACAAAGCTTCTTAATCTAACCTTAAACAAGAGATGATTGTTGTAACACTCTTAACCTAAGCAAAGCAAATAAATTGTAAAAAGCTCAACAAATAAACCAAGAAGGAAACAGAAAATAAACTCCACAATAACTAAGAAGAATCTCAGGGTTAAGGTAATTGATTAGGAGTGAAATAAGAGATGGATTATGGAGTATCGAACAACTTAAACTAAGAAAGATCCCTAGGCAATAGAACAATAGCAAGACTAACACATTTACATGCAATTAATCCCTTTACTAATCAATCAATCATCAACTTCTTCTAAAGGCAATTAAATGATCTATAAGCATTACAATCAAGTCTATCTAGCCACTAAGCAACCTAGTCAACAATTTCCAAAGGTAAGGAATGCAAAGCACTTAAAATTTTTGGTTCAGAAATTTCATCAAACACCTTATGGGCATAAAATTCCTAAAGTCTAGAATCAACATGATAAAGGCTGATCTAACTTTATTAGCAACTAATAAGCAAGGATCTAAAGCATTATAACCATAAACTCCATAACCTAACTCCTAAATCATCCTAATCTACCGAAACCCATAAGACTACTCACTCATGGTTATGATCACACAAAAGTAAAGGTTTAATCTTTGTGAAATCATAATTAGAGATTGTAGAATATAAGATATATAAGAGAGATCACTATTAATAACTTGAAAATAAACAAATGATCCAACAAACTTTGATAAACAAACTTAAGAACCCTAAAAATTGTTAAACAAAAGATTTAATGTATATATAAGAAAATAGAAGGGAACCAGATCAAACCCGGGTCAGAGCTGGATCAAGTGCGGAATAGCGGCTACGGGGTGGTCTTGGCCGAAGGGAGAACGTCGTGTGGATGCTTCGGCCATGGTTTGGCCATAGGGGTAGACCGCGTTCTCTTTCTGTTCTTCCATCCGAGAAAGTGAGCCGGGCAAGGCTTGGCCGAAGGACAAGGCCGATGGTGTGAACCGGTCGTCGTTTGGCCGTAGGGGAAGACTGATTAGATGCTTCAGCCATGGTTTGACCATAGGAGGTGGCCGCTCATACTGTGCAGTTTAGAAGCTTCGGCCATAACTTGGCCGTAGGAGGGAGACCGATTGAGAGCAAGGCCGCTTACTCCATCTGAAATTTGATGTGAGAAGGGGCTCTGGTCGTGACCTGTCCGTAGGAGGAGATCAAAGAAGTGCTTCGACCATGCTTTGTCCGATTCACTTGGCCGCCTACTCTGTCTGAACTTTGACCACTTCTCTACTTCATTCTTCTTTGTTTCCTTTTTACCAAATCAAGTCCAAATCCTCCAAAAGTGATGAGATTACTCCAAGTACTTGAGAAACATCATATTAGATGCAAATGCTCCTAAAACAACCTAGAATGACAAGATTATGCTACAAATTAATGCAAAAACAACTCTTAAAACCCAATAAAAACACAATATATCATGAAGCTAGATCCAAATAAAAGCCGATTGACATAGAAGGACAACGGGTTATGACGGTTGAGTTCATGATGTTCATCTTGTATGGATGTTTGGTTGCCCGAAAATTTCCTGAAGGTCTTGTGAGTTGAAAGTTTTCTATTATTCTCCACTCTCCAAAACAATAAGCCTTTGAAATTGTTGCTTCTTAACCGTGGCATGAATAAGAGTACCCTAACATGAAACAGTATACATATTTTAGATAATTAAAACTTTTTAGAAATTTATACAAAAGAAGGAAAACTTATTGCATTATCAGCCAATATCATCTATATTGTCTCTCCAGTGTAAGTAGTATATTGCTTCCATGTATGCACGATCTTCACTCTAATCTTCCGTATTGTTTTGAAGGCTTTCAGTTCGGAGACATGAGTGAAACCATCAGTGGTGGCCATCTCTTCTACTAAGGTGAGTTTCTGATCTATCTATTTTAAAGTTTGATGTGTTTGTTTGTTTACGCCGTATACTTATAGTAGTTTAAGTTATGTGTTTTTGGGATTGTGAGAATTGAAGAATATTCTATGCAATCAATATTAGAGAGTATGATTAGGGATTGCAATATTTTTGTTTCCGATTTTGTTTGAGATGATTGATATATTTTAAATGGTCAGTTGTATATTTCTTAATTGTTTGAAATGGTTTAACTCTATCATATTAATTGCCGAACAGATATGGTAATTTTTGAGAATGAGTTGTTGCGATTGAGATAAAAGAAGAATATCATATACAATCACAAAAAATATTTGCAGTTAATTTTTTGAGGTTATTTTCGGTTTGATATGATATGGGAGAGATTGATATGGGATTGCATTAAAGTAGTGAAACAACCCAACCCATTTATATATATAAAATAATAATATAATATATAATTAAGTATCACATACTACTTAATTAAACCAACCCAAACCAGCAACAATCATTATGCACAGCGGAAACATACAAATAATACAGAAACAATACATCATCAATACAATCACATTCCTAACCATTTTATCCAGCAACCTAAGATAACTCTAACCAAGGTTCCAACATAAATAATATAACCAACATCACACAAACGAGACCCTAGATCATTCTCCTCCTCATCGCCATGATTCCACATCACATACATGCACACCACAAACAACAATTGAGATGCGTAAGTATTATCACAAATACTTAGTGAGGCAATCCTCCCATCTACTGGGCTATACACACAAGCATCCGAGAAACCAATGTTTAACAAATAACAACCAAACACAGACAAACCGGGAAAAACAGACATCAGCCGCTGCTGACAAAAATGGGTGTCGAATGGTGTCGATCGACACTACCTCCTTGGTGTCGACCGACACCTACTTGGTGTCGATCGACACTGACTCTGAAACTCGTTCTGCACGAAACCGAAAGTCGAAGAATTGCTTCCCAAATCGTCCGAAGCTCATCCAAAACTCCTGGAAATTCATAGAAACCCACATCCAACCACAAAGACACAAGAATACAACACAAACAACAACCACACAAGCCAAAACAAAGGATTCTCAGGCTTAGATCAGCCACGGTCATGCACTCATCTCTTTGCAGGAAGATTCTGACCAACATCAACAAATCCAATCCTCCTAGCAAGCTTCTAACACCCTCCTTGCCTCAGATCTCCGAAGAATAGCCAAGGATCTCACAAATCTCTCTGAAAACCGTTTCCTCCTTCTTCTCTCTGTTTCTCTGTCAAAAACGGCTAAAAGGACGAAATAAGTCGAGTTCCCCTTTTAAACTCGAGTTTAAGGCTTCCCCTAAACCAACCACGCAAACCGGACGATTAAAATCGAACTGATCGAACCGTCCGCAAACGGTGTCGACCAACACCACAAGTGGTGTCGATCGACATCTTAACCAAAATTCGAGAAATTGGTTTGCGGGTGTTATAATTCTCCCCCACCAACCTGGATTCGTCCTCGAATCCTGCAACATCGTCCCTCCACCAAGGACCTCCGTGCAACTGTTAACACGGACTGCACTTTCCCTAACCGGACTGAACACCATCATGCATGGCTTTCTGTGCAACTGCAGCAACAGTCCACACAACCATGTGCCCCTACGGTCCACATAACCCTGACCCCACTGGTCAGCACCAAAACAGACCCCACCGGTCAATCCAAACCATACTCTCCCAATCATCACAACACTGGTCCCCCCAACCAGTATACACCTAACCCTCCCGGTCATCACACACAGAAACCCTGAGATTGAACCCCTATCAACCCCGAGATTCACATCCGGTCTAAACCGGAAACCTGAGATTAAACCCCCGTCAATCTCCTAATTTCGCACCCGATCACAGCAAGAAATCTGAGATTGAACCCCCATCAATCTCCTTAATCTGCATCCGGTCACACAACTTATCTCCACGTCCTTGACACTTTTGCCACCAACTCATCCTCTCTTAGGTCGCAACCTTCAAGCCATACCGATCTCACTCTCAGAGCCCCGTCTTCGAGTCATACCGTCTCACCCTTAGGTCGTCACCCTCGGGATCTCGGTACCAGGAGAACCCCCATCTACTCAGGAGAACCCCCATCTCCTCTGCCACCCTCAGGACCGCAGTCTCTCGAGCTATCGGTATCTAGGGAATCCCCCATCCCCTCAGGAGAACCCCCATCTCCTCTTGAGTTGTTCAGGACCCCCTGTCCCTATAGCAAACGGTCATAACGCCTATAAGCATTTCAACAACCGGGAACACCCCCCGTGATCATCGTAGAACATCTCAATGTCCTACCAACACCATACTCTCTCCCAGGATAACACCACCGCCATGGCCACCAACAGGCCTCACTACAAACATCCAAAACACTTTAATGTTCACACACACCCTTTCCAAAAATAGTTTTTCCGCTTGGCAATTATCCACAGCAAATCATCAATACGAGCGTAATAAAACAAACAAGTACCATATGTTCGCGTATTCTGATTCACCGCATCAAATGCTTTGCAAGCCGCACTTTCCATAAATAGGTAAGCTTTAACTAATCATAAAACTTTTTTTTTTAGAACCCTCATATATCATATTCTTTTAACACCTGACACCACCAATCAAACAAAAATCCTTGAGAACTGATCATCTCAACTGTGACCACTCCTCAGGCCAACCTCTACACATTCCCGCCACTCCAGACATTTCACATCCCTTTTCCAAAAATAGAGAAGTCCAGACATTTCACATCCCTTTTGTGGAGATTGCAGCAAGGGTAACATTCCATTTTTAGAAACTTTCTATTTATGGCAACTTTCCATTTATAGAACTCCCGAGTGATTTCCTTTTCCACAAAATCCACAAATTCAAAAAAACCAAATAACTCCATTTTATTAAATCCTCAAGTGAAATAAACGTTTATGAATCCAAACGAAAATACATAGCTGAAATAAAAAGAAACAGAAGTCAACTAAACTCTGGATTGAGCACCCGGTCCTCCCTTCGGTTGTGCAGCACCCTCAATCATCTGCCTCCAGTTAGGACAGAAAGGCCTGATGTGCCCCTCCTCCCCACAATGGTAACATGATCGACGATATTCCTGTGGATCACCTTTCTTCGGACAGTCTGCCAACCTGTGGTTCTTACTTCCACATCCGAAGCACCCTCACCCACCTTGCTGCATACCTGACGTGTCTTCCCGCTTCCTCTTAAGCCTTTGCTCTGACTTGTTACCCTTGCTTGGATTGTTCTGCTCCAAAGTCTCCTCCGTCTGAACCGCTGGACTGACCACTACTACCTGTGACCTCAAGTCATCCTCTATCTCTGCTGCAATCTCCACTAGCTCCGCCCTCGTAGCGTAACTCCTCCCTCTGCATTGGACCCTCAAGTCCTCACGAAGCGCCCTCATGAACCTCCTAATCTGAGCAACCTCGGACTCCATCGCCTGACCCCCATAAGACAGAAGTTGACTGAACTCTAGATCCAGCTCTCGCACTGACTGAGTCCCCTGAGATAGTTGAAGAAACTGCAACTCCAATCGGTCTAACGCCTCTCTCGGAAAATACTTGCGGTTGAACTCCTCCACAAAGTCAGCCCAAGTCAACTCCCTCTGCACTCTCCTAGCAGCCACTGATCTCCACCAGACCTGAGCATCACCAACCAAATTTTGAGCCCCTATGTCCACCCAAAACTCCTCAGGACATCTCAGAGTCTGGAAGTTACGTTCCACACTCGTTCTCCACGCATCTGCCGTAGTAGGATCCGTACCACCCAAAAACCGCGCAGTATCAAGGTTATGCATCTCCTTCAACATAGACAAATAAAGAGCATGAGCTCTCACATCCGCAGCCACTGGCTGCTGCTCCTCCGCCACCACTGGTGGCACTACCTGAGCCTGAGCCGGACCCACTCCCGGTATCCGCTCCAACAGTTGTGCCAACAAGCCCACCAGGTCCACACCTCCTACAGGGGCTCCACCTGCTGGGATTTCCACATCCGGAACCCTAGCACCACTGGCTACTCGGGCACCGACACCGCCCGCACCGACCCCCTCAGCGCCTACGGTCCTATCAGTACCACCATCGGCCACACTCATGGACCCTTCCTGGAAGTCCTAGGAATCGCCAACACCCTCAGTTGTCACACTCTGCTCAACCGACTCACTAACTGCTGGGCCTCTGCCCCTACCACGACCACAACCACGACCGCATCCCCGACCACGTCCGCGTCCATGACCAGCAACCGCTCCACCCTTAACCATCTGCACTACCCAGAACAGAAAGCTAAGCACACAATTCAAAAGCTGACACAAACACACATCTTACCGTGGAATCTCATTGAAGGCTCGAAGAGGATGATACTAGGACTCCATACCACAAAAAAATTGACTAACTACTCATAATCAATTTCATCACACAGCATCACACATCAAGCAACAGGAAAATAATTCAACCAATTAAATTCCCTAACCGCTCTAACCATCCACTTAACCATCCTAGAACCATAAGGGCTCTGATACCAAACTGAAGCAACCCGACCCATTTTATATATATATATATATATATATACAACATATAATTAAGTATTTCATACTACTTAATTAAACGAACCCAAACCACCACTCAACATTAAACCAGCAGCAATCATTATGCACAGCGGAAACATACAAATAATACATAAACAATACATCATCAATACAATGACATTCCTAACCATTCTATCCATCAACCTAAGATAACTCTAACCAAGGTTCCAACATAAATAATATAACGAATATCACACAAACGAGAGCCTAGATCATTCTCCTCCTCATCGCCATGATTCCACGTCACATACTTGCACACCACAAACAACAATTGAGATCTGTAAGTATTATCACAAATACTTAGTGAGGCAATCCTCCCATCTACTGGGCTATACACACAAGCATCCGAGAAACCAATGTTTAAGAAATAACAACCAAACACAGACAAACCAGGAAAAATAGACATCAGCCGCTGCTGACAGAAATGGGTGTCGACCGACACCAACATGGTGTCGATCGACCCTACCTCCTTGATGTCGACCGACACCTACTTGGTGTCGATCGACACTAACTCTGCAACTCGTTCTGCACGAAACCGAAAGTCGAAGAACTGCTTCCCAAATCCTCCAAATCATCCGAAGCTCATCCAAAACTCCTGGAAACTCATTAAACCCACATCCAACCACAAATACACAAGAATACAACACAAACAACAACCAAACAGGACAAAACAAAGGATTCTCAGGCTTAGATCAGCTATGGTCATGCACTCACCTCTTTGCAGGAAGATTCTGACCAACAACAACGAATCCAACCCTCCTAGCAAGCTTCTAACACCCTCCTCGCCTTAGATTCCCCAAGAACAGCCAAGGATCTCACAAATCTCTCTCAAAACCGTTTCCTCCTTTTTCTCTCTGTTTCTCTGTCAAAAACGGCTAAAAGGACGAAATAAGTCGAGTTCTCATTTTAAACTCTAGTTTAGGGCTTCCCCTAAACCAACCACGCAAACCGGATGATTAAAATCAAACTGATTGAACCGTCCGCAAACGGTGTTGACCGACACCACAAGTGGTGTCGATCGACACCCTAACCAAAAATCCATAAATTGGTTCGCGGGTATTACAAGTAGTTGCCAATTTTTTTTTATATATGATTGCATCTAATGTCATTTGGATTTTATTTCAATTAAATGTTTGGGAGGAAGACACTGTTTGGATACACTTGCAAGATGTACAGGATCCGAATAAGATTATGGCCAGACAGATTGGATCCGCATCCTTTTAATAGTTATAATTACCTATTTGCCCTGATTTTTCCCCTTCTTCTTCCTTTCTTTTTTGTGAGGGCAACATATGGAATACTTGTTTTTTTTTTTATTATTATTATTTCAAAGATTACTCCCCAATTAATAGTATAGATTTTAATAGGTTCTACTATTACATATTCACTGAAATCAAGACCAGTATTGTCAGATGTTACAAACGTACAATGCCTTGCCAATCCTGACCAGCGTGCAGCACCAAGCAAGAGAAAAACAACACATCAATATTTTCAAGATGAGAATCATCAATCTGGAATTTGCAAACAAGGTTTGTGTTAGAGAGTTAACCACTGAATATAAATAATTTACTTCCCTTTGAGTTTTATGTAACAAATTAACTCCTATGTTACACAAAATCAGGAACAACTGAAAATTCTAGGATCACATCACTTGAAAACCCATTGCAAGAGATATAGTTGTCCAATTATTTAGCAAATACGAAATATACACCACCTACGGAACGGAGACATTCAAGATGTATATTTACAGAATTGAGTCCTCCATCTGTAAATAGCAAACAAGGTACTAAATTAAATTTTGATAAAAATATAATGTAAGTTTGCTAAACTCTTATATATGTAATCATTTTTTTTTTGTAACATATCAGTCTCGAATTTAGCATCGAAAGGAGTATGACTTACTAGACCGAAAACATCGTTAAGGTAATTTTGCAAGGCAAAAGAAACCCAATGCTCCTTCCATATTTGAAACACCAACGTACATTACAGATAATGGATCTAACAACTGCCAAAAAATAGATTCACTAAACATAGGTTAGAACTCACGATCTTTCATTATATCCATATGTTCTTTAATTTGTATGTAACTCAAATTACAAATAGTAACTTTAGTTAATTATCAAAACATATAAGGAATGTAGCTGAAGAACAACAAACATACCAATGCCGCAGCAGTTCAGACAATAATAAGTCAGAAGATGACACTGATCTAGAAGATGTTCTTGTTCAAATTATGATAGGGTATCAAATTTTGGACATGTTAGATGAAAGCTTGACCAAAGCTTTTGGATCCAAACCAAAAAACAATTTCAGACCTAAAGCTAATTAAAAAGTAACAGGTAGTCTATACAATTTTAATAGTATAGATTTATTCTTTGTACGTAAACCCAAAACGTTTCTATTTTCTTTTTATAGAAATAATTTAATTAGTTGAATTATAAACCGAATTTTGACATGTTATGTAGAGTATCTTGATCATGGTGATCCTACCTACTCATGTACATATTGTGGCGCTATTATTAGCTTTGGTGAGCGAATTAACAGGCACAAGAGGGATAAGAATCCTACTTTCACACAATGTTGCTTGCAAGGATTTGTAAAGTTGCCTTTTCTACACAATCAACCTGAGTTGTTATTTGCTTTGCTAACAAACGATGATGAATTGAGTAGACATTTTAGGAAAAATATCAGAGCCAACAACATGATTTTCATTCACTTTACTAGGTAGGTGTTGCAAAAATTCAGTTGTGAAGAGTCGTGGTCCAAATATGTTTCAGATACAAGGAGAGAATTATCATTTACTTGGTAGTTTGAAGCCTATAGAAGGTGATTTCCCAAAGTTTTCATAGTTATATATCGTGGATAAGGAGAATGAGATTGAAAACAGAGTTGGTATTCTATTGTATGTTAAACACCTTTGTTTAATAATCTTTATTTCCTTAAACAAGACAGTAATTCAGTTTATTTTTTTAATTTGCAGCAAAGCGAAAAAGTCAGGAAATATCAAAGAAGAAACAGAAGTTAAGGCCAGAAGTAATTGCTATTATTATCAATATGCTAAATGATGTCAATCCATACGTAGAAAACTTTAGGTCAGTTAGAGAGCGGCTAGATACTAATCTTGAAGAAAGTTTTCACATGAGTATAGTTCATGAATTTAATTTCAATGCATTACAAGACAATTATTAGTCAAGATTAGGTTCAAATAATATAGGGAATGACATCAAATCACATCATCCTTCGACTAAGTTTTAAATGCAGATATAAGTATTCAAGGTGTGGTTTAGTTCTACTTTTCAAACTCAATCAATAATCATCAGACAGCTAATAACAAGGGCACTGAATTTATCCTAGTAAATCAGCGAGTTTAGAAGGTTGTAGTCATCATAATCTCAATGCATATACAAACAATCCTATATGAAGAAATCTAGACTCAATCCTATAATGTTAATGCAACTACATGAACACTCTTTTTTATATATATATTTTTTTCAAAGTTTTCAAGTTTTTTGGGTTTTTCTATGCAAACAGATGCATACTCAAATGAATAAAACTAATATTCAAAAATTTGAAATAAGAAAACAAAACACAATGTTAAATACATTCTCAGACCCTCCTCCAAACTTAGATTACACATATCCCTTGTGTAAGTAAAAGTCTGAAAAAGAGTCCAAGAATCACAAAAATAAACTAACTATAATGCAATGGTATAAACAATGGTATGGATGAAAGGTGGTACCTCATTGGTTGGAGAAGAAGGAGGTTGTAGCAGCTTCCATGCTCTCTAGGGTGTATCCAGGCTCGTTACCAGCTTCAGTGGGTGCTGGGGTTAGCTCATCAGTAAGATCGGTGATGCGCACAGACATATTTCTCAAACTAGTATGCGAGTGGTAGACCGCGTATGGCATCGGATAACCCATCGGATAAGGCATTGGGTATGAGAATGGATAAGGCTCGGGGTAGGGACCCGAGTAGGTGCTCGGGTGAGGCATCGAATAAGTTCATTAGTTGTTCATGTGGGACATAGACATGAAAGAAGACCTATTAAAGCATTCAAAACATAATATATATACACATGGATAAGATTGGGACTTCCTCCCAAGTGAGCTTGTTTAAAGTCACTAAGCTTGACTTAGGACCTGATCAAACCGAGGTGGGGTCAGCGAGGGAAATAGATGACCCCTCTTCAATGTCTTGTCAGCCATGTATTTCTTCACCCTTTGTCGGTTCACAGTAAACTCGGGCCGTCCTTCCCGAATAAGGTTACTATCATCTGGATATGAGTTTCCCAGGAAAAATTCTAAGCCTAAAGTTGAACAGGAGCACCTTGTCGCTAGCCTTAAGATCTTTCTGCAGGATTTTCTTATCATGAAAGGCTTTGGTTCTCTCCTTGTATATCCTGGAATTTTCATAAGCCTCTAATCGTATTTCATCAAGTTCGTGGAGATCCATTGCTCTCTTTTCTTGGACGGTTTTGATATTTAAGTTTGGTAGCTTTGTAGCCCAAATAGCCGTATAATCAACCTCTACCGGGAGGTGGAAATTCTTTCCATACAGGAGCTGGAATGGGGTCAATAGGGGTTTTGTAAACAGTCCTATATGCCCATAGCACGTCATCTAGCTTGAATTCCTAATCCTTCCTTGTGATCCCCATGATCCTAGCTAAGATTGCCTTGATCTTTCTGTTGCTCACTTCAATTTTCCCGCTGGTTTGGGGGTGGTAAGCATTAGCTACCTTGTGCTTGACCCCATACTTGTGTTACAGGCCATCAAAGACCTTGTTAATGAAGTGAGTCCCCCCATCACTGATCAATACTCTAGGGATCCCATATCTGGGGAAATGATGTTTTTGAACATCTTCACCACGACCTTGTGATCATTAGTAGGACTTGCAATGGCTTCAACCCATTTAGAGACATAATCAACCGTCACTAGGATGTATGTGTTACCATACGACGATGGATTGAATGGTCCCACGAAGTCTAAGTACCAGGGTAGCTTAGCTGACTCAATCGCAATTAACTCGATCGGTACGATCGAATCAAGTATCGAGTGAGTGATCGTGTGTCCTATCTTGTGGTTCATTTCCTCTAGAAAATAAATTTGCATCAATCTCTCCTCTGGCATTAAATCGTCTACAGAAATGGGATCCTCAATTCTCAACCTAGATAAATGGTCAACCACACCATTCTCAATCCCCTTCTTGTCCAAAATATCTATGTCGAACTCTTGCAGCAAAAGAATCCATTTTAGAAGTCTGGACTTGGTATCCTTTTTTGAGTAGATGTATCTTAGGGCAGCATGATCTATTGAGACCACGAGCTTTGATCCTATAAGATAGCTTATGAACTTCTCAAATGCAAAGATAACAGCTAGTAGCTCCTTCTCTGTTGAAATTCATCCATCGTTCTGCTAGCGTAGTAGATCACATGGAGCTTTTTTAATTTGCAGCAAAGAGAAAAAAGTCTGGAAAAAAAAAATCAGAAGTTAAGGCCAAAAGTAATTGTTGTTAATATCAATATGCTAAATGATGTCAATCCGTACGTAGAAAACTTTAGGTCAGCTAGAGAGCGGCTAGATACTAATCCTAAAAAAAGTTTTCACATAAGGATAGTCAGCGATAAAAATCCACATCAAGGGACAAAATTTTATTTGCTAGCTTCTTTTGTTGGTGGACCTAGATATATGAGGAATATGTATCTAGATGCAATGGCAGTTTGTAAGTGTTACAGATTTCCAGATCTGTTCATTACATTCACTTGCAACCCTAACTGGCCTGAGTCTGTTCGGTTTTGTTCAGCTACAAATTTGAATACTAATGATCGACCTGAGATTATTAGCAGAATGTTCAAAATGAAGCTCAACTCTCTAATGGATGATCTAACAAAGAAACACATGTTAGGACGGTGAGTGTCATGTAAGACTACATATTACTCTATTTGTGTTGTATGACTCTATTTTTATTCGAAAGTTTTTTGTTTAATATGTGTTATTTTTTATTCTTTCCAGTAATATATACAATCAAATTTTAGAAGAGAGAACTTCCTTATGCGCACATTTTATTGTGGTTGCACCCAGATTCAAAGATACCAAAATTAGAAGACATCGACAAAATGATATCTGCTGAAATCCCATATAAGCATAAGGAATCTGACCGAATGAGATAGTTAAGGGAATGATGATTCACGGCCCATGTGGGGCAATCAACATGAATTCACCATGTATGGAAGAAGGAAAATGTTCAAAGTTTTTCCTCAAGAAGCATGTTGATCACACAACAGTTGATAAAGAAGGTTTTCCAGTTTACAGAAAAAGGAAAACTATACATTTTGTTGAGAAGAATGGTTTTAAGTGTGACAATCGTTATGTTATACCATATAACAAAGTTTTGTTACTACGCTATCGAGCTCACATTAATGTTGAGGGGTGCAACCAAACATGTTCTATCAAATACTTATTCAAGTATATTACTAAAATGGCGGACCGTGTTTCTGTTGTTGTTGAGCCATCTTCGAAAAAAAGGTAGAGAAAGGAAGGCCTACTAGCAACCAAGACAGTAAGGAGACACCGGTTACAAGTGTTGATGAGATAAAAGATTTCTTTGATTGTAGGTATGTTCGAAAATCAGGTTTAACAGTTGTTTAAACATTATCAGTTATTATTGTAGCTAATATTTAGTCTAATTACCGAAATTTCAATGGCAGGTATGTTTCTGCTTGCAAAGCGGGTTGGAGATTAAAAAACCCAATAACTTACAAATCAATATCTGTACAAAGATTGTCTTTCCACCTAGAAGGGAAACACCTTATTTATTTCAAGGGTGATGATGAAATCCAAACCGCTTTGGATAGGGGGATTAGTTAATTCTATGTTCCTAGCTTGATTTGAGTTGAATATGGTTAGATCATTGGTGAAAAAGAAAACATATACGCAAATCCCTGAGTATTTCACATGTGAACAACAGGAAACAAGGAACCAGCAACCTAGCAAGTTCTAAAGACCCAACTCTAGCAACCTAGCAATGTCGGACAACATCCAATCGAGTCCCTAGAACATCCTCCTCTTTATTGCCTTGATTCCACGATCACACTTTGCCTTTACCTGCATCACAAACACAAATTGCAATGCATGAGTATTTTATAAACACTCAGTAAGGCAATCCTCCCATCTACTGGGTTATACACCTAAACAATAGAGAT
Source organism: Camelina sativa (assembly GCF_000633955.1). Lineage (NCBI taxonomy): Eukaryota > Viridiplantae > Streptophyta > Magnoliopsida > Brassicales > Brassicaceae > Camelina > Camelina sativa. The sequence goes on along the minus strand of NC_025703.1, from coordinate 19,349,233 downwards.
ACTCTAACCATCAAGCAACAATCAACAAACAAACCAGGCTCTGCGTCGACCGACACAAGGCTTGCATCGACTGACACCAACAGGGACAAGCATCGACCGTCACAAGGTATGCATCGGTCGACACAAGGTTCACTTGCATCGACCGATGCTTCCACTTGCATCGACCGACGCATGCTCGACAATACGCAAAAACCCTAGTTGCATCGACCGACGCCTCCACATGGCATCGACCGATGCTCCTAGATCAAGCCGCGCCGTCCTCGCACTGCATCGACCGACGCATATAGTGCATCGATCGATGCACATGTTGAGCATTGTTTTTCCCCGAAGCTTCTCGCTGGATCTCCGTTCCTGCAAACACTAGAAACAATCCCAAGCCACAAGAAAGCTTCCTAACGCCTCATACAACATTCTAACAAGCCTAACAACACATAAAACAAACAGATCAGAGAATCTCCAGCTTAGATAAGCCATGGTCATGCACTTACCTTAGCCCAGAAGTTTCTGAACCTTAAACAATCAAGAACACGCTCCTAGGAAGCTCCTACAATGATCCCAGCTACAGATCTCTACAGGAAACGCCTCCAAACACCAGGAATCACCAAGAACACTCAAGAACACTTTTTCTCCCTTCTTTTCTCTCAAAAACGGCCAAAATCGTCTAATGAGACAAAAAGAACGACTTAAGGGTTTTCCTTTCCCTTTTGCCCAAAACACATCATTTAACTTAAGTCAAAACGCAGGAACAAGAGTCAGCATCGACCGATTCTCCTCCAACATCGATCGATGCACATCCCAAACCGGGATTCCGGTTCGCGGATGTTACAATTCTCCCCCACCAATTTAGATTCGTCCTCAAATCTCGATCAACACTCAGCCAAGGACTCCCGTGCTACCGTCTCCACGTCCCGCACTCCTCGAACGATATACGAAAGGTCACCTCTAGGCGATAGACTCACGCTCTAGGCATTATTTGCTCTCGACTTTTGGACTTTCCTTTACTCATAGGCCTAAACCTTGAGTTTTTATTGGCTCCTCATCAGATCGAAGCCTGCATGCCATAATATTGGCTCCTCATCGGGCCTAAGCTCACATGCCATAATGTATATAAGGGAGTCCAATACTCGTCTCTTGGGTTGCCACCCTACGGCGCACCGCCAGATCGTCATCCGAAGTCGATATACCAGCTATACTCCCAGGCCACAAAGTCTTAGAATATGACGGTAATAGGAGAACCTAAGTCTCCCAAGAGTCGCGAGCAAACAATTCTGAACACGTCTGAGTCCTATCCCTATCCAGGTTTCCTTTCCGTGGCTTGCGTAAGACAACACGATGCCCTACCAACCACATATCCCCTCACTGGGATACCTCATGACCACACAAGGATCATCTCACTGCCCAACGGGCCGCCACAAAGGCCAAACAAATGTCCTAAACAGGACCGCCACCAAGGCTAAACAAATGTCCTAAATAGGACCGCCACCAAGGCCAAACAAATGTCCTAAACATGACTGCCACCAAGGCCAAACAAATGTCTTAAAAAGGACCGCCACCAAGGCCACTCGTCCCGAAGGACCGTCACAAAGACCATCTGTCCCAAAGAACCGCCTCAACAGGCACTCTGGCTAAACAGCCTGCCACAAAGGCCACACTCTGGCTAAACAGCCCGCCACAAAGACTACACAATGGCTAAACAACCCGCCACAAAGGCCACACAATGGCTAAACAGCCCGCCACAAAGGTCACACAATGTCTCGAAAGACCGCCACTAAGGCCACACAATGGCTAAAAAGTCCGCCACTAAGGCCACACAAGCCCCTCCACGGCTTCCCCCACTAAAATGGACAATTTTTAACTCACATAAAGCTTTCCACTTTTACCACTTTCCACTTTTGGAAACTTTCCATTTCAGGAAACTTTCCTCCAAAAACCCCGCCTCACGGAAACTTTGTACCCCGAGCACCACCTCATCTTGTTACTTAGTCGCACAACCAACCACCCCAAGCGACCAAGTAAACAAGAGAGATGGGCTGGAATACTCCATTCCCGCTCCAGCCACGGATTACAGATGGGACCAGGCTAGACAAGCTCAAGTCGCGACTTGCTTCTCATACCACTTCTTAAACCTTGCCTTCATCCTCGCCTCAGGCTCCCAAGTCTGCTCCTCAACACCATCACAGTCCCAAAGGACTCTCATCAAAGGAATTTTCTTCTTCCGAAGTTCCTTAATCCTCCTCTCGAGAACCCTCACTGGTCTCTCCTCCAAAGTCATGTTAGGCTGAAGATCCTCAGGAATCTTAGCTAACAACTGATCGTCCTCACGGAGACACTTCCTCAACATAGAAACATGGAAAACCTTATGGGATGCACGCATAACCTCAGGTAGCTCCAGTCTATAAGCCACTGGTCCAACACGCTCAATCACTCTAAACGGACCCATATACATCGGACTCAACTTAGTCTCAGTCAATGACCTGTTCGAACCCTGCAACATGGCCATCTTGAGGTACACTTTGTCTCCTACCTGAAACTCAAGATCCCTCCTCCTCCTATCAGCATAACTCCTCTGCCGATCCTGAGCCTCCTTCATGTTCAGCTTGAGAACCCGAATCTTCTCTGAGGTCTCCTGAACAAAATCTGCCCCATACATGGTCCTCTCCCCCACCTGAGTCCAGCATAACAGTGTGCGACACGGCCTCCCATACAAAGCCTCATAAGGAGCCATGCCAATACTCGTCTGGTAATTGTTGTTATAAGCAAACTCAGCAAATGATCTGCCCAATGGCCACCCCAATCCAATACACACATCCTCAGCAAATCCTCCAACGTCAGGATCGTCCTCTCTGACTGTCCATCTGTCTGGGGATGATAAGATATACTCATATGCACCTTAGTGCCCATCTCAGCCTGAAATGCCCCTCCAGAACACCGAAGTGAACTTGGAATCCCTATTAGACACAATGCTCGCTGGCACCCCATGCAACCTGACTATCTCCTTCACATACTTCTTAGCCAAGACCGCTGCTCCATCAGACTTCTTAATGGCCAGAAAATGTGCCGACTAAGTCAACCGGTCCACAATGACCCAAATAGTATCAAACGTCCTGGACACTGGAAACCCAACCATGAAGTCCATCGTAATCATGTCCTACTTCCACTCTGGAATGGGAAGACACTTCAGCAAACCACCTGGTACCTGATGCTCAGCCTTCACTAGCTGACACACATAGCACCTCGCAAACCAACTAGCCACGTCCTTCTTCATCCCGACCCAGTGATAGTACCTCTTGAGATCTCGGTACATCTTAGTCGCTCCTGGATGAATAGAGAACATGCTAGCATGAGCCTCTCTCAGAATCTCCTGCCTCAACTCCTCAACCTTGGGCACACAGATCCGCCCATGCACCAGAATAGTACCATTAGCCGAAACATGATACTCAGAATCAACATCCTTTGAGGCATTCACCAGCCCCAAATCTTTCTCCTGTGCCAACCGCACTCTGCTCAACAGATCTGCTCTATCAGCTGCAACTAAACCCAACGGCTCCTGAGAAACCGCACACAGGCTCAACACACTGATCTCCCCTACCAGAGACTCCATATCCTGCTCCTGAGCCGAAGCCGCCCGCTTCCGACTCAAGGAATCTGCAACCAAGTTAGCCTTACCAGGGTGATAGGCTATCTCCAGATCATAATCCCCACCAGCTCCATCCACCGCCTCTGCCTCAAATTCAGCTCGGGTTGAGTGAATATATACTTCAGGCTCTTATGATCTTTAAATACTTGTACCTTTGCACCATAAAGATAAGATCTCGAAATCATCAGGGCAAAAACTACAGCACCCATCTCCAAGTCATGAGTAGGATAGTTGTCCTCATGCTTCCGCAACTGCCGCTAAGCATAGGCAATCACCTTCCCATGCTGCATCAACACACACCCCAAACGACCTCTGGATGCATCGGTATAAACCACATATGGTTCTCCCTGCTCAGGCAAAGCCAACACCGGAGCAGTAGTCAACATCTCCTTCAGGCTTGCAAAGCCCTCCTCACACTCCTGTGACCAAACAAAAGGAACATCCTTCCCCATCAACTTAGTCATGACGTGCTCTGCTCGCAAACCCCTGCACAAATCTCCTGTAATACCCTGTCAACCTAAGAAAACTCCTGATCTCCGTGGCATTCTGCGGTCTAGGCTAATCCCTGATAGCCTGAATCTTCTCTGGATCTAGAGAAACCCCATCTGCAGACACAATTTGACCCAGAAAACCCATCTCACGCTGCCAGAAAATACACTTGCTCAGCTTACCAAACAACTTCTGCTCCCGCAACTTCTCCAGAACTGCCCTCAAATGCATTGCATGCTCCTCATGACTCTTAGAATAAACCAGGATGTCGTCGATGAAAATGATGACAGACACGTCTAGAAACTCCTAAAACACGCTGTTCATCAATCTCACAAGCTGGTGCGTTAGTCAACCCAAACGGCATCACCACAAACTCATAATGCCCATACCTCGTCCTGAAAGCAGTCTTCCTTACATCCGCCTCATCTATCGGGATATGATGATAACCCGACGCCAGATCTATCTTGGAGAACCAAGTAGCATCCCTCAACTGATCCAACAACTCATCGATCCTCGGCAGAGGGTACTTGTCCTTCACAGTGACCCGGTTGAGACCCATGTAATCAATACACAAGCAAAAACTCCCATCTTTCTTCTTAACGAATAACACCGGCGCTCCCCACGGTGATACACTAGGACGGATGAATCCCTTGCTCAACAAATCCTCTAGCTGCTTCTTCAGCTCTGCCATCTCTGTTGGAGCCATCCTGTAAGGAGCCTTGGATAACGGTGTCGTCCCTGGTTCCAGTTCAATCGTAAAAGGATCAGACCGAGAAGGTGGTAATCCTTGCAATGACTGGAACACGTCCTCAAACTCCTCTACAACCTGAAAACCGCTAACCGTAGACTTCCTCACGGCCCTTCTTGATCATCTTCCCAGCCTGAATGGTCGTGATCACGAGACTCCCCGAAGTCGGTCTAATCCCCTGAAAAACCAACTTCCCTCCTGTGCGCTCAAACTCCACTCTACCCCGATCACAATCCAGATGAACCATATGCCGATGCAATCAGTCCATCCCCAAGATAACGTCATACAGCTCCATTGGGCTGATATGCAAATTCGCAGGCCACGACTCCCCTACAATCTGAATATCAGTTCCTCTGGCTCGTCCAATAACCCTCAGGAACTTGCCTCCCGCAACTCTGACAACTCTTGTACGCTCCCCGGAATCTCCTCTGATTCCCGCGCTCTCTGCTGGGCTAGCCACCACTAACTGTGCCCGGATATCCTCCTCAATCCCTGCTGCATTCTCAACAAGCTCTACACGCGTAGCATAACTGTGCCCTCTACAATAAACCCTCAAATTGTCACGTAGGGCCCTCAAAAACCTCTTGATCTGAGCCTCCTCAGACTCCATATCCCGACCCCCATACCTCAGAAGTCGACTGAACTCCAAGTCAAGCTCCCGCACTGACCGAGTTCCCTGAGCTAGCTGAAGGAACTGCACCTCCAACCTATCCAGTGCCTCTCTAGGGAAATACTTGCGGTTGAACTCCAAGACGAAGTCAGCCCAAGACATCTCCCTCTGCACTCTCATGGCTGCTATAGAACGCCACCACAACTGAGCATCACCAGTCAAATGGTGGACCCTAATGTCCACCCAAAGCTCCTCAAGACATCTCAGAGTATGGAAGTTACGTTCCACACTCGTCCTCCACGCCTCCGCAGCGGTAGGATCAGTACCTCCTGAAAACCGCTCGGTACGAATACGGTCCATCTCTGTCAGCATACTGATATAACGAGAATGGACCCCCACATCCGCAGCCACTGGCTGCTGCTCCTCCACCACCACTGGTGGCACTACCTGAGCCTGAGCCGGTGCCACTGGCGGCAACCGCTCTAACAACTGTTCCAGCAAACCCGCAAGGTCGACACCCGGGACTCCAACCACTGGGACACCCGCACCTGGGGCCCTAACATCACCGGCTACTGGAGCATCAACACCGCCCCCTCCAGCCACAATCACGGAATCCTCTTGGACACCCTGCGACTCGCCAACACCCTCTGCTGTCACACTCTGGTCCTCGGTCTCACTAACCACTGGGACTCTGCCCCC
>NC_025703.1:19327756-19343009 GCF_000633955.1 Camelina sativa | reverse complement strand
CGACCACGACCACGTCCGCGTCCACGACCACGACCACGTCCGCGTCCACGACCACGACCAGTAACAGAACCACCTCTAGCCATCTGCACTACCATGAACAGAAGACTAAGCAAACAATTTATTCTATAACACAGAAACATAAACTCACCGTGGGATCACACAGTAGGCTCGAAGAGGATGTTCTAGGACTCCATGCCACACACAATTGACTAACTCACATAATCAATCAAAGCATGAAATTCCCAAACATCTATAGCACAAAGCCTAGTGAACCCAAACCTAGAACCGTAAGGGTTCTGATACCAAACTGAAACGACCTGACCCGTTTTTTTTTTTTGGTTAAATAATAAATAATAAATAATAATAAGAATAAACTACAACTAGTGGTCCCATACCCACTAGCCACCTATCCACAAGCACAACCAACAGCGGAAATAACAGATACCAATATCCAAACAATAATCCAATAACTAATAACCAATAATCAAATATAACAATACTCCAATATCAAACAACAGGAAACAAGGAACCAGCAACCTAGCAAGTTTTAAAGACTCAACTCTAGCAACCTAGCAATGCCGAACAACATCCAATCGAGTCCCTAGAACATCCTCCTCTTTATTGCCTTTATTCCACGATCACACTTTGCCTTTACCTACATCACAAACACAAATTGCAATGCATGAGTATTTTATAAACACTCAGTAAGACAATCCTCCCATCTACTGGGCCATACACACAAGCAATAGAGATACTCTAACCATCAAGCAACAATCAACAAACAAACCAGGCTCTGCGTCGACCGACACAAGGCTTGCATCGACCAACACCAACATGGACAAGCATCGACTGACACAAGGTATGCATCAGTCGACACAAGGTTCACTTGCATCGATCGATGCTTCCACTTGCATCGACCGACGCATGCTCGACAATACGAGGAAACCTTAGTTGCATCGACCGACGCCTCCACATGGCATCAACCGATGCTCTTAGGTCAAGTCGCGCCGTCCTCGTACTGCATCGACCGACGCACATAGTGCATCGACCGATGCACATGTCGAGCATTTTTTTTCCCCGAAGCTTCTCGCCGGATCTCTGTTCCTGCAAACACCAGAAACAATCCCAAGCCACAAGAAAGCTTCCTAACGCCTCATACAACATTCTAACAAGCCTAACAACACATAAAACAAACAGATCAGAGAATCTCCAGCTTAGATAAGCCATAGTCATGCACTTACCTTTCCCAAGAAGTTTCTGAACCTTAAACAATCAAGAACACGCTCCTAGAAAGCTCCTACAATGATCCCAGCTACAGATCTCTACAGGAAATGCCTCCAAATACCAGGAATCACCAAGAACACTCAAGAACACTTTTTCTCCCTTCTTTTCTCTCAAAAACGGCCAAAATCGTCTAATGAGACAAAAGGAACGACTTAAGGGTTTTCCTTTCCCTTTTGCCCAAAACGCAGCGTTTAACTTAAGTCAAAACGTAGGAAAAAGAGTTAGCATTGACCGATGCTCCTCCAGCATCGATCGATGCACATCCTAGACCGGGATTCTGGTTCGCGGATGTTACATTCTTAACAGTCAAACATGTCCCGAATGATTTGATGACATAAAAACTGTTAAAGGGGTCGTTTGTGAAACTTACAAAGAGGCATGCTTTGCTTTTGGGTTGTTTGACAATGATCAGGAATATATTGATGATATAGTCAGAACAAGTTTTTTGGAGTACAGGTAACTTCTTACGTCGTCTCTTCGTGGTCATGCTACAATCTTTTAGTTTATCTCAACTAGAAGTATTTTGGGGGAAAACATGGGAACTACTAACGGAAGATATTGAGAAGAGACAAAGAGATTACTTTAACCGACCAAGTAAAACATCATTCGTTTTATATAATAAAGTCTATATTGATTGTGTTGAATAAGTTAATCTTTATGATATATATATATATATATATATATATATATATATTTAAATATCTCACTCTATCTGATAAGGATAAACAGAAGTTTGGCTTACAAAATATAGACAGCATATTAAAAAGCAATGGAACATCTTTGTCAGCTTTTACAACAAAGCCTAAGCTACCAGACGATATCATGGATGATACTAATCTACTGATTGTTGATGAGAAAGACTATGATCGGGCTGAGCAGCAAGAAAAACATGATACATGGATAAAGTCTATGACAGACGAGCAAAAACAAATATATGCTGAGATCATGGAAGCAGTGGTTAATGACATAGGAGGGGTGTCCTTTGTTTATCATTTTGGAGGAACTGGTAAAACCTTTCTTTACAAGACTCTTTCAGCAGCATTACGAGCGTGAGGATCCATTGTCTTAAACGTTGCCTTCAGTGGCATTGCTTCTCTGTTGCTAGCAGGAGGACGGACATCACATTCTAGGTTCGAAATTCTAATTAATCCTCATGAAAATATTGAATGTACAATGACTCATGGATCAGATCAAGCACAACTGGTGACCAAAGCATCTTTGTTTATATGGGATGAAGCTCAAATGATGAGCAAACACTGTTTTGAACCGTTAGATAGAATTTTGTCGGATATTATAAAAGGAGAAGGTAATCGACCTTTTGGTGGGAAAGTTGTTGTATTTGGAGGAGATTTCAGACAAGTGGTACCCATCATCCCGAATGCTGGAAGAGCAGAAATATGTATGAGTGCACTAAATACTTCTTATTTATGGGACCATTGTAAAGTATTGAGGTTGACAAAGAATATGAGGCTTCTTGCGAAGAATTTGAATCCCACGGCTGCAAAGGAAATCAAGGAATTCTCAGATTGGATACTGAAAGTTGGTGATGGAAATATTGCAGAACCAAATGAAGGCGAAGTGATGATAGATATCCACGGGAGTTTTTAATCATATCAGCAGACAATCCTATTGAATGATAAAAAAGATCCTCTGTTCTTTCAAGAAAGAGCAATCTTATGTCCGACCAATGAGGATGTTGGCATTATCAATGAATATATGATTGATCAGCTAGAAGGTTAGTATTTTTCGTTGTTTTTTAAATTCCTTTTGTCCAATAAAGCCATGCTTCGAAAATATGTAATTATATAGTTAAATTTAAAAAAAAAAACATTTTAAATCTGTTTGTAGGTGAGAAAAGGACATACCTAAGTTCAAATTCTATAGATCCAGCTTATAAACATTTTGAAAACAATCCAGTGCTAACACCTGATTTCTTGAATAGTTTAAAGGTATCTGGAATCCCAAATCATAGGATAAGACTGAAGGTTGGTTGTCTAGTAATGTTGTTAAGGAATTTAGATCCAAGGGGAGGTCTAATGAATGGTACAATATTTCAGATCACACAATTGGCTGAGTTTGTTTTGGAAGCTATTGTGATTACAGGAGTTAGAGTAGGCGACAAAGTGCTCATACCAAGGATATTGCTTACTCCTTCAGATACTAAATTACCTTTTAAAATGCGTCGAAGACCTACCTTTAGTTGTTGCTTTTGCAATGACTATTAACAAAAGTCATGGACACTCAATAAATTATGTTGGATTGTGTTTGCCTAGGCCATGTTTTTCACATGGTCAGCTTTATGTTGCAGTTTCAAGAGTGACTTCTAAAAAAGGTTTAAAGGTTTTGATTGTGGATAAAGAAGGAAAACCTCAGAAGGAAATCATGAATGTGGTTTTCAAAGAAGTGTTTCAGAAGTTGAAATGAGTCGCTTAAGATAAGAGAAATGTTTTGGCAAGGTAACTATTATTTTCTTTCTTTTATGCGTATTGACTAGAGCAATGGTTTAAAATTTCTCAATATTTGTGTATACATTATTCAATTTCTGGTCTAATTATAGGATGTTTAGAAAGGATGAAAACACTGTCGATGATTCTGAGGATGAGAAAGTTATTGCACAGGAACTTTGTTTGGAAGGAGTATCGTGGATTGATAATAAGGATTATGTTGTAATAATTTAGTATGGTTTTTTATGTTTTGAAACGACCCGAACGTTTTTAAAAAAATAATCTTTAATAAATAATAATAAATATTTTAAACTAGTGGTCCCGTATCCACTAGCCACCTAACCACAAACACACAACAGCGGATAACATAACCAATACCATTAAACCAATATACCACCAATATTAATTCATAACAATAAACTAATAATCCAAACATCATAAAACCAAAGAACCAGTAATCCTAAACAACATTCTAGGACTCAACTCTAGCATCCTAACAGAAGCCAGACAACAACCAATCGAGCCACTAAAACATCATCCTCTTCATTTCCTTAATTTCATTATCACACTTTGTCTTTACCTGTACCACAAACACAAATTGAGATCCATGAGTATTTGATAAACACTCAATGAGCAATCCTCCCATCTACTTGGCTATACACACAAACAATTAAGATAACTCTAACCATCAAGCAACAATCAACAAACAAACAACAAACCAGGGCATGCTCGACATCGCCACTCACATTGACCGACACTTACATTGCATCGACCGACACATGCTCGACATGGGCTCCTAGGTCAAAATGCGACGTCCTCGCAATGAATCGACCGACACACAAAGTGCATCGACCGACGCACATGTCGAGCATCGTTTTTCCCCGAAGCTTCTCGCCGGATCTCCGTTCCTACACCAACAAAACTTGATCCCAAGCCACAAGAAAGCTTCACAAATCCCCAAATAACATTCTAACAAGCCAAACAACACATAAACAAGCAGATCAGAGAAATCTCAATCTTAGATAAGTCATGGTCATGCACTCACCTTTGCCAAGAAGATTCTGAACCTCAAACAAGAAGATCTACACTCCTAGGAAGCTCCTACAACGATCCCTGCTACAGATCTCTACAGGAACAGCTTCAAATCTCCCAAAAATTCTCAAAAACAGCAAAAACTTCTTTTCTCTGTTTATTTTCTCTCAAAAGCGGCCAAACTTGGCCACAAAACGACAAGTCTCCCTTTTATAATCGACTCAAGAGTTTCCTTAACCCCAAAACGCAGCGTTAAACTTATGGTTAACCGCACATAACCGACCTTGCATCGATCGATGCATCCCCTAAACCGGAATTCCGGTCGCGGATGTTACATGTTTGAACTAAACCTAAAGTATCATCTTATGGTTTAGTTTCAAACTTTTTTCCATACTATTTAAAATAGCCTTTGTTTAAATTTAAAATGTAGACTTTGGTAATATTTGAGAAATTGGTAATAGAAACTACTTATTTTTTTAAAATAAGTTTACGGTAGTAATCTGTCAAATAACATAGAATAGGAAAAGCAAAAAATATAAAGAAAGATCTATTGAATTTGAATAACTTACCGGGATATAGAATAGATTTCTTTGTAATTCCACTTCTATTTTGAAAGTATAGATTATCTATACTTAAAACAGGAATTACCCTAACAGAAAAAAAACAAGTTTGACATTAGACTTTATTCAAATGAAAAATACAACTTTTATTAAACTAAACAAAGATTTGGTATCTTATCTTTAATTTGGAAACTACTTGTAAGGCAAAAGAAATCCAAAACTTTGGTTTCTTATAAGTCAAACTTTAATCCAATTGTTGTGTCAAATGATTGTCTTATTGAAAGTAATTTAACCCTGACCAGGTAACTCATGGGAACCACAACCTAACCAAACACATACAAGAAAACACCACAAACAGCCATAAATCAAGAAAAACAAAGGATTCTCAGGTTTAGATCAGTCATGGTCATGCACTCACCTCTTTTGCAGAAAGTTCTGACCCAACAACGACGAATCCAACCCTTAGAAGGCTTCTCCTTTATTTCTAGCACAAGATCTTCACTCCACAGCAACAGATTTCTCAATCCAAGCCAAGAAACTCCCAAAACTCTCAAGAATACTCTCCAACACTTTTTCTCCTTTTCACAAACTCTCAGGAACGGCTAAACTCTTAAAACCCACGACCCTAGGTCGACTTTCCCTTTAAATACTTTGATTTGGAGATTTCACTTAAATCAAACCGCTCCAATTCGACAATTTAAAATAATCTGGTCAAACCAGAAATTGTTGGTGTCGATCGACACTACTATCGACACCCATCTCCACTATCTACAATTTGGTTCACGGATGTTACATAACTATAATCATAAATAGAAAGAACATATCTAAGTATTACTTTCCTTATCAATTCAAGATGAAATCGAAAAATCCAAAAAAACAGATTGATGATTGATCTTAAACGGAGTTTTCGAACTGGAAAATCGGAATTGTCTGAGAGATTATCAGCTGAATCTTATCGATTTTGTCTGACTTGACTTTTGGTTTGGAGACCACTCTTTTTGTCGCTTCACGTTCTTTATTTGTTTTTGTCTTTTTTTCCGCAAACATACATTGTTTTAGGGAATTATAATAGAATGCCAATGGACCTGGAAACCTATCAACTATATAATTTTCAATTCAATATTTTTGGCCCATTAATTTTTTCGACCATTGCCAAATATTGAATAATAAAAATTTTATTTCATCAAAACTTACAATATATAAAATTAAAAAATAAACAAAAATAAATAAATACACCGTGCATGTACGTGCGGGTCAGTTAATAGTATGTTTTTAAGGAAAGTACAAGAAAATAATGTAACACGAAGACTGTATGTGGATATTTTTTGGTTCTCAAAATTTTGTGATATAGATTTACAACCATTACAAACTTGTTAATTTCCAAAGGCCACCAAAATGAGTAAAGGAAGACCTAATGTTATCTAATTTTTAAATTGAAAAAGTAGGTGTTAATGCTGTGAAGAACTTGTTGGAAGCGGGAACTATTGAGTATAGTGAAGCAAAACATATTCCTCCAAACTATAGAGAACTAATCTATCTTTATTAGTGGAAATGGCGAGGCAAGAAAGCATGCATGCATGGAATTTAGGCATTTGTCTCACGTGCCCATTAGACCATTGCTTTCGACCACCAACACGGCAACACACATCCCTTTTGTCAGGCTGCTTTGTTTCTCGTTTCTCTTCACTCTCTTTAATTTATTATCCTTTTTTTTAATAAAGAATAGTTAGTTAACCATAGATGTAACACTGTTAACAGATTAAATCACGCCTAGTGGCCTAGGCATACGGATGATTACCACACGGATTTGACATTTGTATTAAGGAAAGCTCAATCTGTTTTGTACTAGCTTGTCGATTTGGTGCACAAGATTTACGGTGAAAATACACGCTTTGGTGAATCCTTTTTGTTAATCTCATTTACATGTGGTGGATTGTTGTTTGGAACGTTAGGCGAATAATGATGAAGTGATTAGGATTGAAGTTACAATTGTCTCTTCATAGATTAAGCCTTACTATACATATATATTTGCTTTAAATACATGTGCATGATCGCACCACACCATATAAGAGAGTTACCTCTTGAGACCTTCAGAAATAAATTCCGTATGCACAAGGCATGATTCGACTCAGTGAGAAACACCCACCCTCAAATGCAAAAAAAATTGAGGTCTAATATTCCATCCCAAAAGTATCGTTTTAAACCAATTTTTTTAGATTTTCTGAGAACTCAAAAACATTTTCCAAGCTTATCAGAAATAGAGTTCGAATAATTTTGTAGACTCCGGATAAATATATACGGCTTTGTGCTATTTTTCAGAAAATTATAAAAAGACTCAACATAATGCTTGGCCGAGAATGATAAAAGACTCGAACCTATAAAAGGAATATTACAATTTATAAGATTTTGTAATCTTAATTCTCAAGAAGAACAAATAAAGCGTAATAAGCCCTTCAACAAACCACGGTAACTCAGAGTAAAACAGCCGCCACTACCATATTCTCCTAAACAAAAACAAATAAATACATAAACAAATAAAGCAGAAGTTTGGGAGAGATGGGAAACGCGTAGACCAAAGGTGGTAAGGTGGTATAAGCTTTACATGCTACGGCCTAACCCCACATGCGACCTCCTCCTATCGTGCCATGTTGACGTTCTCTCTTGGTCCTACATGTCCCCTTCATCTTCAACATCCCCTCCTTTCTTGCCTCATTTCTTGTGTTCTTCTTTTAATATTACTTCAAACTTATTTTAGTTTTTATATTTCCTCCACAACAAAATTCTCCAGCAAGTATCTTTCCAGTCTCCTTTCTGTCAAAAGACCGACTTTAATTCATAATTATGTATATCTTATTTATGTTTCCACATGTCATATTTGAGTTTCACGGCCACTGTCTTACGCAATAATATCCAAGATAACTTTTTATTCTATTAAAATAATACATTCACCATATAACACATATATACCTTTTTTTTTGCAGTTTCTTTTTACCACGGTCCGCAGTCCACCCTATCAATTTTTATACAAATATTATTACAATCACGATTAAAATGTGAAGACGCTAACAAAGCTACTTTCTTTACTATATTCTAGTTCAGCCAATATTTTCCTCGTCAAGTTTACTTCTTAATTTGTTCCAATCTTCTATGTAATGTATCGTTTCTATCATATTGAGAAACAATATATAGGTTACTATGGTAACTCCAAGTCGTGAAATTGTACTATATAACTTAGGATGATGACATCAATTGCACATAAAAATGTATTCAATGCGTTGAATTGTAATAACTCAAAGTGTTTAGTTGAGATTGGAAAGTAATAAACTTATTAGATTATTTGATGTTATTGTCAGAAGCCAACGTTTGTTTGGCCGTATGACGTGGCACTTAAGAAGTAACTTAAGGAGCTTATTCACCTTCCTCTATATAAATACCCCAACAGGCTCTTCATTCCAAAACATATCCATTCCATTACCAAAGTACAAAACATAAACTCATTCTCTGTCTCTTTCCTCTCATCCAAAATATCTCTTTCCTTATTTGTTTTTTCCCCTCCAAAAGAAAACAAAGAGAAACAAAAAGACTGAAAAATGGCAGTAGATTCCAACCTCTCTTCGCCGTTAGGACCTCCAGCGTGTGAAAAGGACGCAAAAGCCCTCCGCTTCATCGAGGAAATGACCCGAAACGCAGACACCGTTCAAGAAAACCTTCTCGCCGAGATTCTTGCTCGTAACTCAAACACCGAGTACCTACGCCGCTTCAACCTAGGCGGCGCCACCGACCGTGATACCTTTAAAACGAAGATTCCAATCATTACCTACGAAGATCTTCAGCCGGAAATCCAACGCATTGCTGATGGAGACCGCTCTCCCATCTTATCTGCCCACCCCATCTCTGAGTTCCTCACTAGGTTCGTTCACCATACTTTGCTTCATATTTTTACCTTTTTCGATTTCTAAATCATTCAAATCCATATACCGATAACACTCGTAAAACTTTAGAATTGGTATTAATTTTGCTTATAATTTTTCCAGCTCTGGAACCTCAGCCGGAGAGAGGAAGCTCATGCCGACCATCAGAGAAGAGCTTGATCGTCGTCAACTTCTTTACAGTCTCCTCATGCCTGTCATGAATTTGTAAGTTATTCCCATTGCTAAAACATTTTTACCATTAATTTTTTTTTTGGTTTCCATTAAAAACAAGTTACTGTGAGATTGAAATGGATTAGAACCTAGCTCAATCATTGGGTTAGCCAACTCAAATATTGCTTGGTTAGAATGCGGAACAGAAGACCAATTCTAATATAACTAAAAAAATATATGTGGTGACGTATGAGTTTGTTAATTACATTATTTATCATTTTTCCAAGCGTTGACAATTTTGTCTCATTTCTGTAACAGGTATGTGCCAGGTTTAGACAAAGGAAAAGGATTGTACTTCTTGTTCGTTAAGTCCGAAACAAAGACACCGGGTGGGCTACCGGCTCGACCAGTCTTGACTAGTTACTACAAGAGTGAACACTTCCGGTCTCGACCATACGACCCATATAACGTGTACACAAGTCCCAACGAAGCAATACTTTGTCCCGACTCATTTCAAAGCATGTACACTCAGATGCTCTGTGGCCTCCTTGACCGCCTCTCTGTCGTCCGCGTTGGCGCAGTCTTTGCCTCTGGTCTACTCCGTGCAATTCGCTTTCTCCAGCTCCACTGGTCTCGTTTCGCCCATGACATCGAGTTTGGATGTCTCGACTTCGAGATAACTGACCGGTCTATAAGACAATGCATGTCCGGAATTATTAAACCGGATCCTGCCCTGGCGGAGTTCATCCGTCAGGAGTGCAAGTCGGAATATTGGGAACGAATCATCACCAGAATATGGCCCAACACTAAGTACATTGACGTCATCGTAACTGGAGCCATGGCTCAGTATATTCCAACGTTGGAATACTATAGCGGAGGTCTCCCAATGGCTTGCACCATGTACGCCTCCTCCGAGTGTTACTTTGGTTTGAACCTTAACCCAATGAGCAAACCGTCAGAAGTCTCTTACACCATCATGCCCAACATGGCCTACTTCGAGTTCATCCCTCTCGGGGGCACCAAGGCTGTTGAACTCGTTGATGTAAAGATTGGTAAAGAGTATGAACTTGTTGTTACCACTTATGCGGGTCTTTGTCGATACCGAGTCGGTGACATCCTCAGAGTCACAGGTTTCCACAACTCCGCACCTCAGTTTCATTTCGTGAGGAGGAAAAACGTTCTCCTCAGCATCGACTCGGACAAGACCGACGAGTCAGAGCTTCAAAAGGCCGTGGAGAACGCATCGAGGCTGCTTCATGAAGAGTGCGGGAGCCGCGTAGCCGAGTACACTAGCTACGCAGACACAAGCACGATCCCAGGCCACTACGTCTTATACTGGGAGTTGTTAGTGAGGGACGGGGCAAGGCAGCCAAGTCATGAGACCCTGACTCGTTGCTGCCTTGAGATGGAAGAGTCGTTAAACTCGGTTTACAGGCAAAGCAGAGTCGCGGACAACTCGGTTGGACCGTTGGAGATTAGGGTGGTGAGAAACGGAACGTTCGAGGAACTGATGGATTACGCAATCTCAAGAGGCGCATCAATTAACCAGTACAAGGTACCAAGGTGCGTGAACTTCACACCTATTGTGGAGTTACTAGATTCTAGGGTTGTGTCGGCGCATTTTAGCCCAGCCTTACCGCATTGGACGCCGGAGAGGAGGAGAAGATAAGGACAGGCACATGTTTTTTCCTTGGAGATCTCGTGAAGTCAAAGGCTTAAAATTAATTAGCACTTTGGTCTTGTAATATATTTAGATTCCACCCTGGTGATTTAGTTTTTTTTTTTTTTTTCATTATTTTCTTCTTCTTAGTGTTTCTTTTCTTCTCGTTTTTTTTTCTTTTCATTGTGGAATCTCTGTGTGTAATTTGTTTTTTTTTCTCTAGTTGGGACAAGAAATCCTTACTAGAGAAGTTTTTATATTCCCAGAGACCATGTCTACTTTGATGGAAATCAATATTGTCATTCAATTAGTAAATTTGTTGGAAGATTTGCGTTATGATGTACTCTATAACTGCATAGTTAATTGATATGACTGCGACCTATATAGCAAAATATTAGTTGAACTTCGCCCAAGTTGCTACTTAGTTGCTGAACAGAGAAGCGAACCAACCAATCAATGATTTTTAGTGCCCTTGTTGAGTTATTGGCAAGGAAAAATAATGACAGACTGTTGAGTTTCAGGCAAGTGTGCTCATTTTTTTTTTTTTTTTTGAATTGAATGTAAAATTGTATTCAATCAAAAAACATTTTTGTACAATGAATGCTTCAGTTTGTTTGAATTTGGTTTGAGAGAAACATTGAGTGATGAGAATAGTTGGAAAATAAATCAAAATATTGCCTACGAAGTGTGTCGAGTGGAGAACCAAAGTTGTAGGTCGTCGGCATACCGTTGGTCTACTATGGTTGTGATTGAGCTGAGACGGTTTCGGATATTCTTGTCGATGCACTTGATGAGTAAAGCTTTCGGATCTCGGATTTCACCATGTCGTCTGCTGCCACAGATGGTACAGGGTGGAGTGAAACAAGTATCTGAACAGAAATAGTTGGAGTCATGGGATTGACTGGCTTGTGAGTAACGCAACCAATTGGCTCCACTCTATCCAGTAGTTTGCATTAAGGAGAGGCAGTGCTAAGTCCCTTAACACTCCTTCAGCAAACGGGCAAGAGAAAAATAAGTGATCAGTGGACTCTTCCTCATTGTCACAGAAGCTACATGCCACTTGCACTTGCTGTCCAGAGTGCCATTGTTTTATTCTGTCGCCTGTGGACAGCTGGTTATGTAACGCAAGCCACATCATAAACGAATATTTTGGAGTGGAGTAGGTAAATCATACCCCTTTATACCAAGCAACTCTCAGATTTGGCTAAGTGTGTTTGGTGGTGAAGATTTTCCTGTACTTGTCTCCCGAAGATCTCCAAAGTGGGGTATCTTCTGCCTCTGATCTGGGACGGTGATAGATTGCCTGAATCTCTGCCTCAATGGCATTTAGTGAATTAGTATGATGCCTCCTTATCTGATGCGTTTGCAATACTTCTCCAACAATTGCTTGGAGTGAGGTACCCAAGCCGATGACTCCCCTTGTCCCTGTCACTTCAATTAGCCTACCCATTGGCGACCACATGTTGTACCAGAATAACGTTGAGGAACCATTTCTGACACTTTATGCATCGATTTGGCTACAGCCCTGTATTTTACAAGCTAATTCGGTATCTTGTAATGTAGTTGGTAGTCCCTATGTGGATAAGTTCTGGAATTGCAAAGATAGTACAGATGTACTTTGTTTCTGATTAATACAATTCATTTTGTAAATTTCATAAAGCTCATGTCGAATTTAAATACAATTATAGTATGATTTACTAGGTCTGTTCGAAGCCCTCTTGTGCTATAGGACATTGTGCAATCGTTCAATTTTCCTTAAAAAAAGATTTTGAAAATTATTGTAATATGTAAATAGTTCCTATATGCTCCAACTAAACATTTGTTAGGAACTATGAAGAGATAGCAAAGAACGAGATGAGAAAAGGGAAATAAAGAACACAAAGAACACTACTATTTATTTACACTACCAATCTACTTTAAAGAGCAATATATATATATATATTTTTTTTTTCCATAGACCCAAAAACTAATCTCATGGGTATAGGAGAAACCATGTTAAATTTTGAATCATGCGGCCAATGTTACTCAAACCCAGGTAGCAGAAATTACCTCATTTTACCACCGGACCAAAGAGATTTGGTTATTATAACTCTCTATTATATGTTTCAATGACTATTTTCTCCACTCAACGATTGCCATCCGTACATAAGTTGCGGGTAATACGATTATTAAAAAGAAAAACAATGTCGACTATTCCATAAGCATCATATACATGTTATCTCTCCAAGTAAACATTGAATAGGCAGTGTAAGTGTGAAACGTTGCAGTCTCTGCGCATATAAATTCCATTTTTTGGATTCTTTTTCACAAACTTCACACAAATATTGACCACTTACATCTTCTTCATAAGAAAAGATGAGAAGATGTTCATCATGTTTGTCCCTTAGCTTATTAGGTAAAGTGGCACATCCAAAACACACAACAAAACGACATTCTCCACAACTTCTTGAGATTTATAGTAAACTGAACAGATTTTTTCAAATTGGGGTTTAAATGTAAGACATACACTGATAAACCAATGGCTAAACTATTGAAGTACAACATGTATCTAAAATCAGCCATGGCAACAAGCTGGTGAAGCTCATTCTTGTGGCCCTTGATATAATATATATTTGTCTCGCTGTTTTTTTTTCCATAAATCTCCAGTAGCCTAATTGGCTTAATCATTAATGTATGGTTACAATTTTGATCATTGACTTATACAATTTCCTCATTTTATCTGAAAGTGTGTATGCTTGAAAATGTTTTTCGTCAAATGTTGTACCGGTCTTCTCGTCAAGTCTCATATGATGTTTATGATACTTAAAATTTTGTATAATTCCATCACTTATCTCCTTGAACAACCTAATATCTTCATATCCATCTTTCCTTCTTCCCTCAAGTTCTTCCTAATCTCATACATCTTTTCGTGTTGCACATTTATCTTGATGAACAGAAAAAATTAAGCAGATACTGAGGCAAGGAAATACTTTTATGCATTGAAGCAGATTCATATTTTGGCTCAACAACATAATATAGTTTGAAGTCTTGTGATTTTATGTTTTATTTGGTACACTTTTAAATAATTTATTTGGTTTTAAACTTTTTTATTTTCAAGAGATGTTATAAACTAACACTACAAGAAAACAGGCATTTTGGGACTACCATTTGTGACTGATTAAATAGTCGCAAATATTTGCGACGACTTTGTGATTGTTTTACTACTGATTAACGACTACGGGAAAAATGGAAGGAAAAGCGTCGCTTATTAACGACTAAACAAAACAGACGCAAATTCGTCTCAATTTAGCGACTGAATACGTATTCTTTTGTGACTGAAATTATTTCGTCACAAAAAAGATATATTTTGTGACCACTTTGCAACTGCCTATCTGGTCTGTAAGAGTCGTCGCAAATTAGTCGCAATATGGCGACAATTTGCAACAATGTTTTCGAGTATCTTTTAGTCGCAAAGTAGTAGCGGCATGTCGGCAAAAAACGTTGAGAATGTGAAAGGTAGATTTACCCAACTTTTGGGACTCCATGAAAAACAGTCGAAAAAGAGTCGCTCCATGTCGGCAAAAAATGTGATCAATGTGGCTTAGTGTACTGATATTTTGTGACTCTTTCTGAATTAGTGACAAAAGAGTCGCTCCATGTCGGCAAAAAAACGTGATCAATGTGGGTTAGTGTACTGATATTTTGTGACTCTTTCTGAATTAGTTGCAAAAGAGTGGCAAAATATCTCCTATATATATGCAACCACACTTCTTCTCTAGTTCACATCGACATCAAAGAAAAAAAAACGAGAGAAGAAGGAAAGAACAAAGAAAAAAAAAGATTTAAAAAAAAAAGAAGAAAAAACAATGTGGAACAATCAATCAAGAGCATGGATGTACAACCGGATCGATCCATTCACTAATCATATCTTATTGGATTATTCGGCGGGTGTGGAAGAGTTCATCGCTTTTGCTAGTAGTCATGCACAAAATAGCATTGGTAGGTTTTACTGCCCTTGTGTAGTATGTGGGAATTCGAAGTCGTTGAAAGCTGTCTCAGTTTCTAGTCATTTGCTAAGTAGAGGATTTACGCCTAACTATTATGTATGGTATGAACATGGTGAAGATTATGATGTTGTTGGGGAAGGAACTAGTAGTCATAATGTTAATAATACAGATTATGCTAGTGCTAGTGAACCAATAGGATTTGATG
>NC_025703.1:19327558-19327696 GCF_000633955.1 Camelina sativa | reverse complement strand
AATGTGTCATCCTTCAGATGCGGCTGAGTGGAAGAATTTTCAGCAATCGCATCCCTCATTTGTAGCAGAACCGCGCAATGTTTATCTTGGATTATGTACAGATGGTTTCAATCCTTTTGGGATGTCGAAACACCATTC
>NC_025703.1:19324820-19326999 GCF_000633955.1 Camelina sativa | reverse complement strand
ATAGGTGGATGTATCCCTTCGAAAGGTTTTTTAAACGTTTGAAAGGGAAGGCGAAGAACAAAAGATATCCAGCGGGTTCAATCGTTCAATCATATATTAATGATGAGATATCTTACTTCTCAGAACACTACTTTGCTTCAAACATTTCTACAGCTAGTAGAATGAGGTATTTCATACTTACAGTAATAATATATAAGGGTCTTTTAAACTAAAATGAAAAGCTAACTAAACTTTTATATATTATTCAAGTCATTGCGATATGATGCGGAAGAAGTTCCTGTGTATCCAGTACCCGTACCAGATATATTCACTCAAGTCGGTCGTCCTAGTGGCCAAATTACAGAGTTTTGGCTATCTGACAAAGATCATAAATGCGCACATGCATATGTTTTGCGGAATTGTGACTACTTTCGTCCCCTTGAGAGGTATATATTTCTGATTTATTTTTATAGCGATTTATCTTCAATATATCTTATGGATTAATTGTCTTATATATGTTGGAAAAATAGTGTGTTAGACGCTCAAATACGGAATGAATATCCGGAACTCACCGATGATCAAGTCACATCGAAAAGAGATGAAGATTTTAGCGATTGGGTTCGCCAATATGTAAGTATATGTAAATAAATTATTATAAAACAAATATTTTACTGAATGGGTTCAATTCACTTATTTATAATTTTTTTTGTTATGTAGGTGTATACAATGAGCCGTGTTCAAAGTTTTCCTCCTTGGGTTCATGAAGTGGTTGAAGGTCCAGAAAACAAAGTCAAGTCGTGGCCCATGTATTTTACAAGAGGTTACATGTTTCACACGCGGGAACACGGGCAGACCAAAAAGACAATGAATTATGGGGTATGTGTCCGAGGCCAAAATTATTCTGAAGCATCTATAGAGGATGATTTTTATGGGACCGTGGAAAACATACGAGCTCGAGTATCCTGGCATTATTAACCTAAAGATCACACTTTTCTATTGTGACTGGTTTGATCCAACGGTTGGCAAAGGTATCCGCATGACAAACGGAGGCATTGTAGACGTGCTTCCATCAAGAAAATACCGAAATTATGAACCATTATTTTAGGTTAAATTTCTTCCACTAAATATTCAATTTACCTAAGTACGTATACGGATTATTAAATATATATTAATTTAATTTTAAAGTTTCTTTATACAGGTTCTCAGGCTGATCAAGTGTGTTATCTATCATATCCATACACTAAACGACCTCGTAAATCATGGCTTACAGTGTGCAAAGTCAATCCGAGGAATGTTGTTGAAGGGAAGTTTAACGAAAATGACTTGGTTATATTGCAACAAACTGTTATTGATGTCACTCCGACTTTGGTTGAAGAAATCATCATTGAGAGTTTAGTAGACGAGAGTCATCAAGATGAACCAATCGATTTTGAGATCGAAGATGCTGAAGGAGAAGACGAATTTCAATGTAACTTGTCAACATCTGATGATGAAAATGAAGATGAAGAACTTGCATATGAAGACTAAATGTGTTTGAGGTTTAATTTGTAAAATATTGTCTCTTTGTGTCATGTACAATAAAATAAATATTTTTAGTTTGACACTTATTTAAATTATCGTAACCTTTACTTGATTGATTAATCTGGCAATTTGGTACCGTACATCTACTCTGAAAATCAAAGGCCTCCATTTCGATTAGTGAGCAAGATTAATATCCATCATTAAAAACACAGTCACAAAAGAGTAACAGTTTGCGACTATTCTCAAATAGTCACAAACGAGTAACAATTTGAGACTACTTTGCCACTAGTTTCCGATGACTTAGCGACTAACACCTGAATTAGCCACTACTCTACGACGTTTTTCCCACTCTTGATATTTTTGTATCTCAAATATCATATTTGAGATGTATTTTCATCCTTAGTTATACATTTATCCTTGTATTTGCTTGAATCTATTCACTAATACTTTTTCAAGGTTTAAATTTCAATGTTTACAATACAAACATGCATATGTTCCAAACCTATCTTAACTAATACATGTTACCAATGGTATAATGTGTAGATCTTTACATAAATGTAAATATTGTGTTTTAAAACCTAAGCTTTACTAACTCTTCCTATTGTATATACTTTTTACTACTAAGATGAGTGATTTATGCTGCAAATCAGATCATAATGTGTGAAAATCAAACTTTTGG
>NC_025703.1:19322980-19323672 GCF_000633955.1 Camelina sativa | reverse complement strand
TTCAATAGTTTCAATAGGTTATTGGTTCATATTTTCAAGTAGACTTACTCAGTTAATGTAACAGGTTTAACCGGCACAAAGGAAAGCTTTCTCGAGTCATTGCTGGAATCTTAAGGAGAAAGTTTGATGGGCCTTACTACAGTTGGAAGGTTACTCCACAACGCATTCAAGAGCGATACTTCAGGACATTTGCGGTAAGTCAAATTATAGTTTTGACAATGCTTTAAACACTTAACTATATATATATATATATGAATTGGTCAATTTGCTAACTAAACTGTTTTGTGTTATTGTAGCGGAAGTATAATTGGGATATCGGGATTACTCAGCTTGTTAAAGAAGGTTTCTTGAAGATAGCAAACACCATGATGAAAGGCATTGTCAGTCAAGTTAGGAGGAGTGGTGTACAACCACCATGGATTGGTGATAAATTATGGCCTATCATGTGCGAATATTGGAACACCCCTGATGCCATTGAGAGGAGTGAGAATGCTTCACATTGTAGAAACTCGGACCGTGGAGGCCTTGGAGTGCACAAACACTTATCTGGTCAGAAATCATATGTACAAATTCATCAAGAAATGGTAACACTACTCTTTCCATCCACTTCACCTCAAAGTTTTTCTAAAATTTCCATCATTTAATGTGTTTCACTATCATTGTAGGAGGAAGAGCTGGGGCGTCCTGTATCA
>NC_025703.1:19283408-19322542 GCF_000633955.1 Camelina sativa | reverse complement strand
AAAAAATGTGATTATTTAGTGACTAAACCAATTCAAATAATGTGACTATTTAGTGACTAAACCAATTCAAATAATGTTACTATTTTGTGACTAAACCAATTCAAATAATGTGACTATTTTGTGACTAAACCAATTCACAAAGTAGTGGCACAATAGTTACTAAACACGAACTCCTTAGCGACTACAAAAACAGAGTCTTAACATAGTCGCAAATAATAAACGATTAATTTGCGACTCAACTGCTACTAAACTAAAAACAGACTTTGCAACTCTTTTGGGACTAATAGGTCGTCCTTAATCAGTCGCTAAACCCAGACTCTACCGTTAATCCCAAAACGGTCGTAAACATAGGACTGTTATATATAGTCACAAAATTGTCCCTAAGTAGACTTCGTTGCGGTTTAGTCGGAAATGTACAACTACCAACTCTAGTCACAGTTTTGTCGCAAATATACGACTATATAAAAGAGTCCGTAATCAGTTGCAAATAAGCGACCATGTTGCGACCAACATATTTTGCGACCATCAGGAAGAGTCGCGAAGGAGTCGCAAAACCCTTATTTGCGACTAAAGAGCGACTATAGTAGGAGTGGCAAATGACCTGTTTTCTTGTATTGCAAGAAGTTTGATTTTAATTCTTCAAAAAGAAGATAAAAAAAGGTAATTTGTATAGAATAGCCTATGTGCATGTGGATAAAGTGAGATACAGTTTTCACTCAATAGCCACATGAATATTTTTGACAAAAATATCCTTTAATGGGATTGTGATCGTGTATTGTTTAGTTAAGACTCAGTTAGATGAGATTGTATATGACTAGTGAAAGAGAACTAAATGTTTTAAAAAATGTAATTTTAGTATTTTTACCATTTTATATTTTCTAATTTTTCTCTTTTATACTATGACGATAAATTTTTTTTTTTACAGTTAGAGTCTTAATTTTTTTTGGTCTATCTTTTAAGATCTATTTTACTATTTTTTATTAGATTTACCATGTACGTATACAGTAATAACTAATAATTTATGTGTGCGTACACATTTTATTAATTATTATCTGTATTAACAATTTTTATAACATGTTTGTTTACAAATATACAATAAACATACAATCAAAACATTCAAAATAGTAACTTACAAGAGTACAGTGTATGTGAAAAACAAGATAATATGATCATGATAGGGAAAATAATGTCATTCAATCTTGTTTGAGGCCAAATAAGGAGGGAAGACAAACAATCATACACATATGTATGTACATAGTAAGAACTAATAATTTATGTGTTCATGTGTACGTACACATTTTAATAATTATTATTTGTATTAATAACTATATTATGACCCGGGTATACTGCGGGGCAAATTTTTTTTTGTTTTGTTAATGTACTATTGTAATACTAATTTTGTTAATGTACTTTTTGTTAATTTTAGTGATTTAGTATATAATCCGCGGTATACCGTACAACTATTTTTGTTTAATACAATCTTAATTAAATTAGTTTGATTCGACATATTTTATATTAGTGTTGTTAAAATAGTAAATGAGGATTTAACCCGTATTAAAGTATCATATTAACGATACTTTATTTTTTAGTATTATCAATTTAATCATGTTATGTCATATATAACCCGTCATGTAATATATAATTCGTTTGTGTTATTTTAAAATTTTCATATGTTTAAATAATCATAATTTAAAATTTTTATTTACTTTAGATATATGCAATTTATAAAGTTCTTAAAATTTTATAATTTACTATATGCGATAAATTTACTATATATGTATTTTGAACATACAATTTGTATTAATTGAGTAATATATGTTTGTTTTAAAAAATTCAAATCATGATATATGCAGAAAATATACATTTTTATTAACTTTATGTATTATATGATGATTCATTATATTTAAAATTTAAAATAAAAAAGAGATGATAGGGGAATAAAAATTTTAAAATTTAAAATAAATATTCTAAATATCTATATTTATTGTAGAACATTATATATATGTATAGTTAAAATGATGTCATTCAATCTTGTTTGAGCCCAAATAAGGAGGCAAGACAAACAATCATACATATGTACGTACACAATAATAACTAATAATTTATGTGTTCATATGTACGTACATATTTTAATAATTATTATGGTAACATCCGCGAACCGGAATCTCTGTTTCAGAGGTACATCAGTAGATGTTATGTACTTAAACTAAAAAAATCCATGTAACATGTACGATGTACGAATAGAGTTAATAATGTCACTTACATGACTTTGCACCACCAGATTCTCAAAAGCAGCAAAAAAAACTTATTGTATGCTTTACAAATTCCAAAAAGCTTGCAAATCTTTAATATGTTTTTCAAACCATATCACAAATGAATTAAAAAAATTTAAATATGTTTTACAGGAATTTGGAGAAATTTTGCTTCATCTAGCTATAGTATTGAATTTTAACTCTCTTTTCCATCTTTGTTAATTATATTTCCGAAATAGGTAAATATATGGTATCTAATCAAATGATATATTCATGTATAGAAAAAAAAATACAAGTTTATTACAGTACCAAAAATTAAATTTATTTAGAGTTATTTTTGTAAGAAACTGATGTAATTGTGACCTATTTTCATTTTTTTATTATTTGTAAAACTAAATAATGAATGAAATTTTACTGTTTATTGAGATAAATACCTTAATTACACAGTTAAACGTTTGTGTTTTTGTTTGTTTCTCCCTCCCAATTTTGTGTTATTATGATCTATCACTACAAATATTTTTACCTTCTTCAAACTAACATTAAGCCACTGTCTCAATCCCATGGCATACTTCTCAACTAATCTACAACCTTCGTACACTTGTAGAAAGAAACAGTCGTAACTAAGGGTGTCAAAATGAGCCAGCTTGCTCGGCTCGGCTTGACTCAATTCATGATAAACTCATATAATTTATGAGCTACCTCAACTCAGCTTATTTATTATATGAGCTAATAACAACAATTCAAAACTTTTAAAAAAAACAAAAAAAAATCTAATAACATAATACAGATGTAACGCCCGTGAACCAAAATCCCGGTTTGGGATGTGTATCGATCGATGCAGATTGTGCATCGGCGATGCAAGGTCTGTTTTTGCGGGACGACTTAAGTGAAACGCACGGGTTGACGCGTTTTGGGTTTTGGGAACCTAAGGCTCGTGTATTTAAGTGGAAACTCAATGTTCTTGTAGGGGTTCAGTCACTTTTCGTCCCTACAGCTTTAAAAGTTCCATAAAGTATTTCCTATGAGTTTCGGTGACGTTTCTTTCCTGTTTATGAGAGATCTGTCTGTGGGAGTGGATATCTGAGGCCGAGGACGAGAGAGGAGCTTGCTAGGAGGTTATTTCGTGTGTTTTAGATTCAGATTCGTCATTCTCAAAGGTGAGTGCGTCACCATGACTGATCTAAGCGATTAGATACTTGTTTTGTGTTATTTTGGTTGTTAAATGCTTATGTGCTCATGAGTGAGTGTTTGTCATGAGTTTTGTGGACTTTGGAGGATGTTTATGGCTTCACCTAGCCAAGAGGAGTCGAGGAAGATCGATTTGCGGTGATGCTCCGCGTGACTGCATCGATCGATGCAAGGAGTGCATCGGTTAATGCATATAGGGATTTGGAAGAATTGCATTGGTCAATGCAAGGTGTGCATCGGTTGATGCAAGGATGGTCCATTGGTCGACGCAAGTGCGCAGAGTCGATGCGTGTGTTCAGAGTTGTCTGGTTTACTTGTTTTTTTTTGTGGATTGCTTGTGTTTGTCTTTTCACTTATGTGTATAGCCCAATAGATGGGAGGATCGCCTCATAAAGTATTTATGATAATACTCAAGTATCTCATTTGTGTTGTGGTGCAGGTAAAGGCAAAGTGTGATTGTAAAATCAAGGCGATGAAGAGCAGGATGTTCTAGAGGCTCAGATGTTTTGTTCTATATTGTTGATAGGAATGTAGTGATCTAGAACGATTGTTTAGGTTGTCGGTTCCTTGTTCTATGACTTGGTTCATATTATTGGCATTGTTGGATGAATGTTATTGTTTTATTCGTTATTGATTATTTAATTTATTGGTTTAATGTTGATTATTTCTTCTGTTTGGTTTGAATGTGGTTAGGTTGTTAGTGAGTAATCAACCCAAATTAAAACAAAAAATGGTCAGGTCGTTTCAGCAAAAGTCAAATATTGAAAATAAATCCAAATAAAATTAGCTTCAATTCTTAAATATTAAAATAAAACCGACTACTAAAACTTAAGCTAAAATTAATTAAAAATAATAATGCGATCAAAAACTATTTTGTGTCTATTTTTGTTTAATTTAATGGAAAATATATATATATGCTACAATTTTTCTATATATTTACAATATATATATATATATTATTTTAGTTGTTAAAAATTGTCAAGCTCATGAGCTAGCTCATGTTCATTAAAGCTCTCTCATATAACTCGTGATCTAAATTAAGCTCGATCATATAACTCATTCATTAGCTTATCCATAAAAATAGAGCTCGCGCGCATGAAAAATTGAGTTGAACTAAGCCTGCTCGTGAGCTAATTGCTCATTTTGATACTCCTAATCGTAACTAGGCTTTTTACGGATATCTCTACTTATACTAATGACATCTATACTAATAAAAAGTTGAAGCTATAAAACCTCTAAGGATATCCAAATGAGATTTAAAATAACTAATCGGAATTAGACATCTTACTAATTAATATTTTGAAAATATAGTAGTTTTAAATATTATTAAGATGTTTAAAAAAAAAACTTAAATCAATATAAATATGTACAATATCCCACATCGGCTAGAAAAGTTTAGACAATGATCATAACCAATATAAATAAAATTAATATGTTTCCAATTACGAATGAGCATGAAAGCTTGATTTAGCAAGCATCCAAATTGAACGGTTTAATCCGATGTTTTATTTGAGCAAATAAAACTTTTAAAAAGTTTCATAATATTATAATATTTAAATTTTAAAATAGTTTAAATAAAATATTAAAAATATTGAAACTTTAAAAGTTTTAAAATATCATAATTTTTCAGTTTTTAAAAATTGAAAATATTACAAATATTGAAACATCAAGAAAGTTTAAATATTATAATATTTAAACTTTATAGAATGTTTTAAAATATTATAAATATTTAAACTCTATAGATAGTTTAAACTACTATAAAAATTTAAACTCTATAGATAGTTTAAAATACTATAAATATTTAACCTCTATAAAATTTTAAGTATCATTATTGGTTTGAGAAGTTTCAGTACGTGTGGATCTAAAACCGAGTGTATGAGTAAAAGTATCAATCAATAACTAAGTACATGTGGTGGTTATGTTGGTTTTCATGAATTGCACAAATGTTACAAGAAAAGAGGCAACGATTTTTTTCTTGGACTTTGTTGGGAATAAGTTGCATGTAATTTAAAACAAAAAGTAAGTTGTGTGGTATTCTTAAAAAAATGTTTTGAATGATTATTGACAATAAAGATGACAACCATCATGCAAAATATCATGCAAAATTGATAAAGAAAAAGCGGACAATGAAAGTAACGATGACAACTATCATGCAAATTTGACAATGAAGATGAAGAGAAAGAATATGAAGAGTAAATGAAAAACACAAAGACATAAATGGTGGCATTCAATTGAATGTGAGAAAACAAAATTGGTTTATGATTCTTTTGATTAGATTTGATTTTTAAACACAATTGATTTTTATATTTTTTTTAATTGTGTATTTGAAATAAAATGATTGCTTTAATAGTAATTTAAAGTTTTTATAAGATAATATTTCATAATTACTATCAATTGTATATAATTTAATCTGAATATATCAAATAAACTCACGCGTAACGTGGGTTCAAAACTTAGTATTGTAAAAAAGAAATTCAGTAATTATTTTTTTTTAAATCACTCTTTCAGAAACAGAAAAAAATATCAGTAAAACAATATCATGTAATTAGTTTTTTCGGTTAGTAACTTAATTATAAGTTTTGTTTGGTTATTTATGCCAATAAAAATATATGGTATGGAACAAAATAGATTTAAGGGCATCTCGAACTCTACTCTATTTTAGAGTCAAAACTCTATTATAGGCAACATATGCTCCAGATTACTTTATATATAGAGGAACTCTATTTTCACCTCTATTTTTTTACACTAATTCAATAACTCAATATTCTATTTTTGAGTTATTCTATTTTAGAGAAAAAAATAGAAATATACATTAGAGATAGTCTAAAATAACTAATAAAAAAATTTAAGAGAAATATTATAATTTATAAAAACTACTAAAAATATTTTAATAAGATATCTCCTATAAAGTTTCAAATTTCTTTCAATCAATGAAAATGATTTCTTGCAAATTTGATATTTGAACATACCGTGGAAAATTTAACTTCGACATAGATTATAACTGTTTTAAAAATATGTGTATTCTGGCATGAGGTACGAGGAGCTAGTCTCGGTAAGGTCAATAGCTCTCGGTAATACCGCTAGTTATCTTGGTAACGTCGGTAAGTATCGGTAAGACCAATTGGATAATATGAAAATATTATAAGACCTGACAACAATGCACGGGTCACATGGTTCATGTTTTGAACTCAAACACAAAATTCAAATACCAAGTATGAGAAAAAAAAAAAAAATACAAACTTCTGCATTTTGATATTCGATTATTCAACTTAACCAAAGAAAAATCAAGCTGATTCCAGACCCACTATGGATCAAAAAAGTCATAGAGTCAAGATTCCTTGCAATCATCCGTTAAGAGTCGTAGAATTGAAGTATGCCAAAGAGTTTCAAATTCGGTCATTGGCAAATCGATCACACGAATGCGATGGATGCGGTAAAGTATCTGGCTTTGGCTATTACTGTTCAAGCTGCGAGTTTGGGGCACATGAAGAATGCATCGACTTCCCAGACATCGTCAACTTCATCTGCCACTCTAGACATCCTCTCGAGAAAGTCTTGGCCGAGACAGTTGACTATAACGTTGACGTATGTAATTTTTGTGATGAGGAACTTGGTGATCAGATATATCATTGTTTCTTATGTAACTTTAGTATAGATTTGTACTGTTCGATAGTTCAGCCACCGCGTACTATATATCAACCGAAGAGCCACCACCATGAATTCACCCTTCTAGCGAGAAAGGTCTCATTCACTTGTAATGCATGTGGGATGATTGGTGACCGTAATCCTTACATTTGTATTGAATGTGATTTCATGCTGCACAGAGATTGTGTCGATCTGCCCCGAGTCATGAACATCAATCGTCACGAATGCCGCATCAGTCGCTCGTATCGTCTTAGTCCCGGGGATTGGGAATGTGGAGTTTGTCGCAAAAGGGTAGATTGGACATTTGGAGCTTTCTCTTGCTTGTATTGTAGGAAATATGTTGTACATTCAAAGTGTGCGACAAGAGAAGATGTGTGGGATGGAGAGGAACTTGAAGATAAGCCGAAAGATAAAGAAATTGAACGTTCTTACAAATACATCAATAGCAACCACGAAATCATTCATTTCAGTCATGAACATAATCTCTTCGATAATGCTGGTTTTGATGCGGCTGATTTTGAAAAGGTGTGCGACGCTTGCGTCATTCCCATCAATTCTGATCCATTCTTCAAATGCGTGCAATGTGAGTTCTCCATTCATCAAATATGTTCTAGACTTCCTCGTATGAAACGAAATATCTTTCACAGCCACAAGCTTAGTCTACTGGTTGATGATAAGGCGGATAAGCCTTTCAAATGTACGTATTGTCTTCAACATTTTGATGGCTTCAGGTACTATTGTCAGTCTCACTATTGTAAAAAGAGTGGGTTTCTATTAGATTTGAGGTGCAGTACCATTTGCGAGCCTTTTCATCATGAATTGCATCCCCATCCCTTGTACCGCACGTCGAGAGAGCATAAGATGTGTGGAGCATGTGGTGAAGAGTCAAAGTATGTCTTGAGCTGTACTGTTTGCGAGTTTGCTCTAGGCATGGAGTGTGCCACGTTACCAAGAAAAGTGAAACATAGATGCGACGATCATTCTTTATCTTTGAATCATGGCGCTGGAAACTCGAGCGGTCAGTTGTGGTGTGATATTTGTGAGGGAAAGACAGATCCAAATGTATGGTTTTATGGTTGTGATGATTGTGGGGTCACACTCCATATCAAGTGTGTACTTGGAGACATGTATCACTTCAAGCCAGGGAAAGAGTACTTGGGAGGTGAACTTGTTCCAAATACTGGTATGCTTAGACCTTTATGCATAGTTTGCCAAAACCGATGCATGTTCCCTCAGTTTCTTAAGGCTACTTCCGAGTCAGATTCAACTATTGTATACGCTTGTTCGATGGAATGTGCAGACAGCTACAAGTGGCGTTTAGAAGTTAGGTTAGGCAACGTGCCTACGTACAGAAAAGGGCCAAGCCGTGAAACGCACACAAAACTCCTATTTTCAGAAATGATAAGCTATATGAGATCGACGTATCAACGTATCTTACCTTTACTTCATATCTTTTTATATCTCTGTCTTTTCTTTTTCTTCCGCTTTGTTTTTTCATTTGATTTTCTGCTATATTTTTTCATTTGGTTCGGGATATTTTTTTTGTTTCTACTTTCTATTGCCATTTTATTGGAATTATTTGCGTGATTGCTTCCATGTAATGCACTTTTATAATTTGGTTATGATGATAACAGTAATACAGGAAAGAGCTTTCATTTTTTGTTCCTTTAATTTGGTGTCGAGTTCAAATCAATTGAACTATAAGAAACTGTTAGTGTGTGCGACTTATTTATCCTTAGCCACCGCTGCATTTTTTAATAGAAGCATTATTTTCTTTCCTAGGAAAAAAAATAACAAAAGAAAGAAGTACCAGTAACGTTTTTATTTGATTTGATTGAATTTAAAATGAGAATGTATGGGTGTTAAGTGTAAAGAACATAGTGAACCTTCTTGAAAGCGAATCAATTCGAACAGCTTCTCTTTGTTTAAGAAAATTTAATGTTTTGTTTAGTGTTCATCAATATTCTCTTGAAGCTACAAACTGTCAAACACCATCGTATCGTATGTGTGAAATTATTTCCTAGGAGATTGCTCAAGTTATTCAAATTGTTTAAAGTTCCAGGAACAAGAAATTATCAGTTTTGTGTTTTATAGACATTTGTATATCTTTATACTATAGGATTTAGTTTACATTGTTTTTGGATATTTTTTTTGTAATATTTTTTTTGATCATCAGCATCTTTTTTTTTATCTCAAAAAGACCATATCTTATTAAGCCGGTTCAAATAAGATAGCTTCATAAGCTAACCATTCCGGAACCTGCGAACTTACATAGGAAAAGAAAGATCCTCGTGTTCAAGCCGCTTTTGCAAGACGGTCGACACGGACATTGTTCAATCTAGGTATACATCCAATAGAAAACCTTCTTGATAAGACTGAAAAGAATCTAATTCCAAAGCAAACGCTGGCCAATCTTTTAACTCATCTATGACACTTAAAATCTCTTGACAATCTGTCTCAAAATGAACCATATCATATCCCATAGAGAGAGCACTTTCCATGGCCCAACATAAAGCCTCTAGTTCTGCATGAAGAGGTGATAACAAACAGGGCTAGGGCATTGCTCTTAGGCCCCAGATAGGATGCTCGAAGCCAGACAAAAAAAAACCAATACATGTAGTTGTGTCGTTTTTTTTGTAATTTTGGAGATTGTTAGTTAAAACAATATTAATTAAATAAAAATATTATGTGAGATTTGAGATATGAGGGTTAGTAAAATGTGTATCTTTCTATTTATAAGAGAAATTGTAGTTAAGAGCATATGGGAAATTTATTATTTAATTGGATAAATGCACTAATTTTTATATCAATTAGATAAATGTAATTTATATTTTCTTCGGTTTTTTACTTGTCATTTAAGGTTTTCTCACACAAATAAAAAAAACTATTAAATTATCTTACTCTTTATTAATATATTTTATAAATATTTCAGTGGTCAAAATTTTAAAACAATAGGGAGAAAACTGGAATATTCACAAAACATTTTCATTGAATACCTAAAACGACAACTAAATTAAAACATAGGGAGTATTTCATTGTTATAGGAGTCACATAAACTTTGTGAGAGTTATAGAATATAATATATTTTCTTATATATGAAATATTTCTAAATACTATTATTAACCATTCATTGCATTACTGTAAATATTATGAAAATTACAAAAATGAGAGTTAATTAGTACAACATATGGGATTGATTAGACAGAATAGAAAAGTTAATAAAAATACATTTATTGTCTATTGTTTTAAATATATATTCAAGAGTTATATATTATAAATATAGATCTATGAACGGGCATCTTAGCTAATCAAATCATGAATTAAATATATATTCACTTCTCTCTTTAAACAGAAATATATACAGTTATCTCTTTATCAAAAAAATATATTCAATTCTCATTTAGTTATTTAGATATTATATATAAAACATACTTTAGTTTAATATTTTAAAATGATTGCATAAATCATCAAAAGATGAACAATACTAAAGTAATTTACATTTTTGGAAAAAATATTCAAGATGATTATGTTCATAATTTATTCTGAAATTCCTAATATGAAAACTTATAAATTTTATGTAATTCAAAAATAGCATGACGTTTGAAAGAATAACTGTGAATCGAACCAAGTAATTATAGAATTAGATCAAAACCATCTCACAATCTTACGTGATTTTCCAGAAAGTAAACTCAAAATTTTAATTTTATGTAAACAATTTTTTGAAAATTTAAACTAATTTACTTAAATAATACCTACCCACCATCTTACTTAAATTTGATTCTGTTTGTGCTCGTGAAATTATATAAGATTCAAACACAAAAGTAAACACAAGAATTCAAACCTATAAATTTCATTTAATGTTGGTATAGTTCCGAGATGAAATCAACCACAGACTGATATAAGGTGGCTTTAGAATTTTGGGGGCTGCATATGTTTCTGATTAAAGAAGGGAGAAAGGAAATGTAGATGTTTTTTTTTGGTTTTATGGGCTTGTAGTTAATTAGGTCTAAACTATAGTTAATTAGATCCAAACAAAAAAATAAAGGTGTCAAAAATATAGTAAGCCAAATGTCATCTCTTTAGCAAAAGTTGAGAAAAACATTCTCATATTATATAAGATTTGGTATCTATATAAGGAAACAATAATCAACTTTTTTTTACTATTGATTTATTTGCATATACATAACTTTGACAGCATTCATTTTTTTTTAGTGCAACCAAGAATTTTCATTACTTAAAAACTCAAAAGATAGGAGTTCATACAAACCAAAGCTAAAAAATAACATAGATAATAAAAGATAGTGGTTCCATGAGTTTTTCAAATGAATAGTATCTGAAAAATCTTGTGGGACCATAACAGATTCGACCATAAAAACCGGACTTCAAGAAATCCTTGACCAAACTGTGATCATAGACGGTTTGCCATAATATGCATGTGAGCATGATATAATTTGATTATGATGATAACATTCTAAAACATCATTTTCATATGCATTGTTTATAAATTGATAAATGGAACAATCTATTGAGATTGCTAAAAATTATATTGAGGAAAAGTTTTTGTTTTGGAGGGTGGATTTTAAAAGATAGCAGCAAAAGATATTGTTTTATCTCAAAACATTGAACTTGGCATAATGTTTGACTTCAATAACGACATAAATTACCTGTTAAAAATGACATTACGTACTAATGAAATCAGCATCAAAAGCATAGACACAAAAACTCGTATAAAGTTATTCTTCGAGGGGGGTATTCAACTTGTTTTGATAAGGATTTTGGAAGATTTTAATATTTTAGAATTTTGTAAGATTTAGGAGATGTTTAGGAGATTTGATTGTGTTTTAGATTTTTTATATATTTTTTTTTTTAGAAAATGAGATGTAATTGTATGAGATTCTATGAGATTTTATTACTAAATTTTGTGTGATTTTGAAATATTTTGCTATAGATTTTTATTAATCGCTTATTTGTGAAGAACTTTCTATCTAGACCAGAACAAAAACAAAAACAAAAACAGAGTAATTAAGATAAAAAGCTGCACGGTCACTGTTTTTTGTGTTGCCGAGTCTTTTACGTTCATCATGGCTTCCACCTTCCAGCTTCAGCATGTTTTTTCTTGCACAGACTGCAAATTGCAGTACATGAGAGATTTTCAAATTAGAGGGAGAAAAGAGAGAGAGCTTACTGATTGTGATGATGGTTTCTATGGCTGAAAAGAGAGAGAATAGAGATGGTGATGGTTTGTTTCTTTACAATAGCTAAGAACAGAGAAAACAACTCACAAAAAGAGAGAGATAAGAAAGTTTTGAGACGAATTCAGGGATGCCAAAGCCACGAGGTGCAAAGCCAGCAATGTCAAAGGCAAGAGTGAAAGGAAACAAGAGAAGCTTGATTGGACTGAGAATCGCGAACTGTGCTAAACGACCTGGTCCTCTCGACATTGGAAACGAAGAAGAAGAAGATAAGGAGCTTTTCTCGCTCTCTGGTTTTGGATTAGACGAAATCCTTCGAAATTCTATGTTAAAGGGTATGATTTTGAGAACATTATTTTTCAACTAAAAAGAAGAAAAAAAGTCTCTTAAAATCATTCAAATTAGCATTCTAAAAAAAGTTGTGATATTTTGAATAATAAGAGATTTAAAAAAAATCCTTTAAAATATTAAGTGCAATACCTCCCTCTCTTCATGTACGCTGTTTATCAAATATTTTAAAACGTCAATCGGTAATCAAAGCTTTTTTTTAACGTGACCTAGATTTGTAAATGTTGGTATAGGTTATGGATCTAACTCCCTCAAACATCTCATGCTTATATCTGTATTGCAATAGGAGTAAGGAACATCAAAACTAGAACAAATATTGTGGCTGTGATGTGTTCGCCCTAGTTTTCTCTCAGGCACGAAACCCAAGGAGCCGTTCCTTCCACAAAATGAGCTTCTTCCACCAGCGATGTTTCTCCGGCAATCTCCCCTCCTGATCTTTTCGCTTTGCTAAGGTGGGATCTCTCTCTGGTGGATCTCCTCTTCCGGTAACGTAACCATTTTCCAGTGAGTTATTCACAGTAGATGACTTCCTTGATTCTGTCGATTTCGAGCCACTCTCGTCACTTACCGATGTCTTCGATCGCCTTCCTCGTTTTGAGGCCCCCTCTTGCACCACCGCCGGAGCCTCCTACTCCGCCGACTCCACCTGAACCACCGGATCCACCTGACCTTCAGATCTGCTTCTCCTTTGGTGATTCTCTTGCCCAGCTGCTGAGTCCCTCTTCCTTCAGAGTGTGTGACACGTTCGCCGTTCCTCTTTCCTCCGCACCTTGTCTTCCGTCGCCGGCTGACGCCCTCATCTTACCTCACCAGATGTTCCCTCAGGTATGCTCTTACTCTTTGCCCTCTAAATCTTCTTCTGAGATGGGAAGGTATTGGATGTTGGTTGAGTTTGTGGCTCTGTTTTTGTGGAATTTGGATGAAGTTACGGGCTTAGATACTGTTGTGTCTACTTTAGTGCTCTCTTGCAGCACCCTTATTGCTTTGATGCAATCATTTCTATCTATGTCATAGCGTTTGTAGCCCTTCCGGCTATTATAGATGCGATCTATCAAGAAACTGTTGAGATTGCACTCTTTTGTTGGTCTCTTATGTTCTCTTCCTATGATTTGTATCTTATCTATCCCTTGTTTACCCACCCTTTGATGGTGTTTTTTTGGCATCTGTTGCCTTTATTTCCTTTGCTTTGGATATATTTCCTCTCCTGCTAGAGGTTGACACTCTTTATTGTAATGAAAATGAAATGTTTGACCAAAAAAAAAAAAAAAAACTATAACAAATAATTTTACAGTTAGGGAGTGTTATCTTATTTGTCGCTCAACCAACTAGAACAACTTACTAGAAAAATAAAAGATCTGAATGTTTTGGTACTCCATTGTTACAGTCAAAAACAAATATGTTTTAAAGTTTTAATTCGAAAATATAAACATAGCAACAACAACAACAAAAACTAGGTTTTGCTGAAAATTTCAATGAATCGCTGAAATTGTTATTTACCGTCGTAAGAGTGTATTTTTCGGTTGATAGTTTTAAAATTTGGTAAGAAACGTCGAAAGAAAATTTTTGTTTTATAAAACCAAATCAAACAGGGGAAAACGTCCTGGTTTCCCATGAGAACTATGATATCGTACCAGATGGAGCCCGATCTTTACCCCCGTCCCAGATGGCTCTCCTGAAATTCTTTTCAATCTATATACCCATATATCTGTAATTTACGTTTTGTATCTCCATGAGAATAGAAGATATCATCTATTTCACCATTGCTATAGGTTTAATTGGTTTACTATTTGATTAACCGAGTGACGAAGTTTACAAACCAAAATAAACCTGATTTCGACCCGATTAAAACCTGATTTTGACCCGATTAGAAACATAACCCTCAACCGAGAAATCCCTAAAATCACATTTTAACCTCTTTTTTGTTTTCTCTCGCGACGAACCCTAGAAAATCAAATTTCACCATCGATTTCTCAAATTGAATCGATGGATTTAATAATCCGATCTGGTTTTGGGCAACAAGATGGTATTGGGCAAAGAGATGGTGTTGGAGAACGAGAGTACGATGAAGAAGGAGAGGATCGAGATGAATTTCACGTCGATATGCTTGCTCAGGAATTTACCGATGCTGAAGAGTCGATTCGTCATGATACGTACCCAGAAAGTGACGACGAGGAAGAAGGTCGTGGTCGTGGTGCGGGTCGTGGTCGTGGTGCGGGTCCAGAGAGGGTGTTTACGGATATCGGACGTGGTGATGGAACTTTGTGGAAAGACCAATCCTTCTACAATGGGGTCGCATTCAAGGAGAGTGTCTTGGACTATGCACTACATACTGGTTACAATTTGAAGCAATACAGGTATGACAAAGATAAACTCGGGTTTAGATGTGTTGGGGATAAGGGCAATTGTGAGTGGAAAGTGTTTGCTGCACTTCTTCCAAACGCATCTTTGTGGAAGATTACGAAATACATTGATAAGCATTGTTGTACCCCCAATGGCGAGTGTGAGATGTTTAAGGTCCCAGTCATAGCTAGAATTTTTCTCGATAAGATTAGAGAGGAACCGGATCATTACAAGCCTTTGAGGATTGAACAGATTATCATGGAAAGGTGGAAGATATCCGCTACTAGGCCACAATGTCAAGCTGCTCGGAGAAAGGCTTTGGGATGGATAGAGTATGAGTATGAACAACAGTTTGCACGACTGCGAGATTACCAAGCTGAGATCTTGGAAGCAAATCCAGGGTCTGTTGTGGAGATTGATACAATTAAGAATGATGCTGGTCAAGACGTCTTCAATCGGTTTTATGTTTGTTTCGATGCCCTTAGAAGAACTTGGAAACAGACTTGCCGGCCAATAATAGGAGTTGATGGCGCCTTCTTAAAGGCAAAGATCAAGGGACAGTTGCTTGCTGCATTAGGCAGAGATGCAGACAATGGCATCTATCCAATAGCCTGGTGTGTTGTTCAAGTTGAGAACAAAGACAATTGGTTATGGTTTGTGAAGAGATTGAAGACTGACCTGGATCTAAACGAGGGAGATGGTTACATTTTAGTGTCTGATCGACAAAAGGTATGTATCTAACTAATTTATTATATTGGTTAATAAATGTGAATGCTCTCGTTTTTAATATGTTTGGTTTTTGGTTCTCAATTAGGGGTTGATAAAAGCTGTGGAGTTGGAGTTACCACAAATAGAGCATAGAATGTGTGTTAGACACATCTATGGGAACTTGAAGAAGACTCATCCTTCCAAGAAGCAAATCAAGCCACTCCTCTGGCATATGGCTTGGAGCTATAATGCAAAACAGTTCGGTGAGAGACTGGAACAGATACACGCTTATGACACTGGTGTGTATGATGATGTTATGAAGTCGAAACCAAAGAGCTGGTGTCGTGCCTTCTATAAGTTGGGGGGTTATTGCGAAGATGTTGACAACAACTTCACAGAATCTTTCAACAAGACCATCGACAAAGCAAGGGAGAAACCGTTTGTGGCAATGTTGGAGACAGTTAGAAGACTGTCTATGGTTCGGATTGCCAAGCGTTCAGCTCTCTCTCATTCTCACAAAGGTAATTAACTTTATTCAAAATTTAATGCAATTTTCTACGATTGTCTATGATTTTATTCAAAGACTGTCTATGATTTCTACATATTTAATGCAATGTTCTTGGTTTTTGATGTTTCAGGTTTATGTACTCCATATGTGGCAAGGTTTCTTGCTAAAGAGCATGACAAAGCTTCGGAATGCCAGGTGCATCCTTCTACTAATGGGTGCTTTGAAGTCACACTGGATGGAGACAAACACAGAGTTAGTTTACAAAATATGACTTGTACCTGCAANACATCGGTCCCAAGTTTTCAATTTTGAACAACTTCAAGCTGTTCCTGCTTCATTTCTAAATAGAAATTACTACAGCAACCATTTAACCGGACATGGACTGACAAAACCGCGATCCCACAGGTTCACCAATGGACCAGCAGCTGGCACTACACTAAACCGGTCAGGACCAAACCGTGTCCGTTGACGATGTTGTTTTTATCGTATTCATCGTTTTTGTCACGTTCCGGTTAGTTTTGTGGCTGACGATAAAACAGAGAGTTCAAAATAGGAATTAGGGTTTGTTTTGATGCTAAGAGGAAGAGGAAGAAGAAGAAGATAAATTCGTACAATTCCGCCATTAATGGCGACAACGACTATATCTTCCTTCTCTCTTTCTCTTCCTCAACTTGTCCGTAAACCCACAAAGCCTCTTCCTTTCATCTTCCTTCTACCTCGATTCAATCGGAGATTCCGAGCTCTCACAACTATCACTGCTTCTTCCGCAACTTCTTCGAACAGTTTCAGTAGTAATCGTGGCGACGATGGCTTCTCTCTCGACGACTTCACTGTCCATTCTGATTCTCGATCACCTAATCCTTCCAAAAAATGTGTCCTTTCTGATCTTATCCAAGAGATTGAACCATTAGATGTGAGTTTGATTCAGAAGGATGTTCCAGTGACTACTTTGGATGCAATGAAAAGAACAATCTCAGGCATGTTGGGGCTTCTTCCATCTGATAGGTTTCAGGTTCATATTGAGTCGCTTTGGGAACCTTTGTCTAAGCTTTTGGTTTCATCTATGATGACTGGGTATGTTCTCATCAATACTATTTCATTTGTAATTTAAGTTTCAACTCTGTTTTGTTTCTATTAGTTGTGGACTACAATGGGTTTAAGAGCTAGGATTAGAGGATATGTTCTCTTTGAACATTGTGATGTTTGTTCTCGCATAGTGTACGGTTTGTTGTAGCGCTGAATCTACGCAGCCTGTTTCGAATTGAATTAGATTGTGTTTCTGCTTTTATGATATCACATTTGCAGCTTGACTGGGTGTGGTAATACCAAATTAGCTTTATAAGTACATAGTAGTGGTATCTTGTATGTTGTAGGGATTGTCTCTTCGAATGAGAGAGTACGAGAGTACATTTTTCTGATGTTTTGATACACATCTGCAGGTATACGTTACGGAATGCTGAGTATCGGCTTTTTCTTGAAAAGAATCTTGATATGCATGGAGAAGACTTGGAAAGCCACACACCGGAACATACTGAATACGATTTGAAAGGGACTGATGAGAATGATGTTTCATCCACTAGGGATAGCTTAACTCAGAGCCTTACTGAAATGATTGATGAAGAAGGTTTGGGCAGAGTATCTTCTGAAGCTCAAGAATACATCTTCCGTTTACAGTCGCAATTGTCTTCTGTGAAAAAGGTACAGTTTCTAATGTAGTCATTTTTTTTCTATTCAACATGATGGTAAATGAGTTGTCGCAGATATGTCACTTTCTTCACTAGGAACTTTTCTTGTTTGGTTTTGATCTCACTGGTCACTGCGTTATAGGAATTACAAGAAGTGAGGCGAAAAAACGCTGCCCTTCAAATGCAACAATTTGTTGGCGAAGAGAAGAATGATTTGCTGGACTACTTAAGATCTTTGCAACCTGAGAAGGTTTGTGCAAAACTCTTTGAAGCCATGTTTGAACTTTTTGAGATATATTTGCTTCTCTTTCTGGTTCTCTCTGACCCCTAAACATTATTTCAAACAGGTAGCTGAGTTGTCAGAACCTGCGGCTCCCGAGGTGAAAGAGACAATTCATTCTGTTGTTCATGGTCTTTTGGCAACCCTATCACCGAAGATGCACTCCAAGTTCCCAGCATCAGAAGTCCCACCTACTGAAACGGTAAAAGCAAAAAGTGATGAAGATTGTGCTGAACTTGTAGAGAACACATCGTTGCAGTTTCAGCCTCTTATCTCACTGACTCGAGACTACCTTGCTCGTCTCCTTTTCTGGTTAGAACTGCCTTGCTCACTCTCTCAGTCCCTTGCTACGCTTTACATGGATTTCATATATATAACTAAATCCATTGATGCACAAATAAATCCTCTCAAAAGAAACTTTATAGTGTTCTTGTTTTTCTTTTCATAGACATCTTATACAATGGTGTCTGCTTTCTATTAAAAGGTCCATGCTGTTGGGACATTATCTCAGAGGTTTGGAATATCGAATGGAACTGATGGAGGTTCTTTCTTTGACGTGCGATGCAAATGGAACTGAGAATGTTGCTTGAAGCTATCTTCATATATCCCGACATTGTCTTACATGGATATCACCGGCCTTGACATTCTTAAACCAACAAAGCGTGCAAGTGACTAGGAGACAGGCCAGCCTTCGGGCTTTAGCTCTTGCACATACATGCAACTTGGAGTTGGCCTGAAAATCATGTGCGAGGTAAAGTGTAACATAAGAAAATTACTTCTGCTAAAATTATTTTTCGTATTGCAGTATGTGTGATTGGACCTCCAAAGCAATAAAGCTAAGTGTAATTGTAATTGGGAATATACTCGTTTGGTCATTAAGTATAGTTCGTCCTGCAATTTTTGGCTCAGAAATAGGAGTGTCAAGTGGGTTCATTTGACCTGGCCCTTCTGCACTTGGCTCAACAGGTTACCTTCGTTTATTTTTTCGCCGGTTTTTGAATGCAGGAGCCCATAAACGAAACCCACCATTTCCTTTAGATAAACATGATTTTTCAAACTAGAACCTAGAGTTTCCAATTTTCATGAAGTGTACAATTTTGTGTATTTTGAATAAATCGTTGGAAGAAAACAGCCGTCTGGTGTTGTCAGTTGTGTTAGAGAACATAGTGTACCTTCTTGTTGACAAATTTGAGAACATAGTGTACATCTCTATCTTTGTTTAGGACCTTTGGAGCTTTGTTTAATACCTTTGGAGCTTTGTTTAGGGTTCTCACTTGCAGCACAAGGGTTTACTTCGATCAGCATACATTTGTGACTTCTTCAGTTTTAATAGAATTTTCACCATCGATGGTTGATTAATCTCCTCTCTAATCTCTTAAAGGTTTGTACTATCATAAACCTTCTAGCCTGGATACTTAATCTGCAAATAACCAAAATCATGACACTTGAAACACATTTTAACTCCATAAGCAGTTCTCGACTACTTGAAAAGTTTCATGAATGTAGGATTAGAGACTGGCGGCTACTCTCCACACTCACATTGCAACTGGACTATATCAAACTTCCTTGTATACTTTTAGAGAAATAGGTGATCTTGTTATTACGTGTGAACTCTATTTTTTAAGTTGAAGCCATCAAGCATGAATCTCTTATTCCTAAGACTTTCAGCTTCTCCTAATACTATAAAAAGGTTTAACATTAAATTCCTGACACTTAATTAGAACCCACAAATATACTTTTAATAAACGAATTCTGATAAATAGTTACCTAACTAAGTTATTTATAGAAATTGGTTCTTTGATATGCCCAAAATTATTGTAGAGAAAAAAGAAAAAAAAAAAAACACAGACAAGGAAGTAGTTGAAGCACGTGGTGACCCTAACACGTTACTCAGTCTTTTAAGAACATCGTAAAAGTTGTCTCTAGTCTCAGCCCCATCATAATTATTTACCAAACACGTATCTTCTTTTCTCTATCTTCCTAGTCCTCATAGAACCATCTCATTCGTTGTACAATACAAACTTTTAGATAGAAAATTATTTATTTAGAATTAAAAAGTTCTCTTTAACATTTTTATATTATATTCTTCACTAACATGATCACTTGGCAAATAATTTTAACATTTTTCATTAATTTAAACTTACTACAAAAGAACAAAGAAATTTTTGTTAAAGCTATGAAAAATATTCTTTAGAAAGCAACATTTTAAATAA
The DNA here is from genome assembly GCF_000633955.1 of Camelina sativa. Taxonomy (NCBI): domain Eukaryota; kingdom Viridiplantae; phylum Streptophyta; class Magnoliopsida; order Brassicales; family Brassicaceae; genus Camelina; species Camelina sativa. The sequence continues at coordinate 19,302,183 of NC_025703.1, read as the reverse complement.
CATGTCTATCATGAGATAGCTTTGATTGTTGTGATAAATATATAATTCCACATTATAATCACTAAAACCAAATTAACACAAGAAAAAAAACATTAAAAATAACTCATATGCAAAGATCCATTTATTTTCACTGGATCTTTCAGATTATTTATTTAATTAAAAATTTGGTTGGAATTAAAGAAGTAGAATCAGGGACATTTAGGAGTGCCTTTGTTAGTGAGCTTGTCACGATAGCAAGGACATTCATGCTTGTTCCCATAAGTGCCGGAAGGAACACACTGACAGTCTTTGCAACATATCCCACAATACTTCAAACACCGATCTTTCAACCCCGCTTCTTTGCATCTCGCTTCACACTTCTGTCCACACCATGTCTCTAATGCCGGTCCACCTTTGATCTGAGGCGCCGGGGCTGCTGCGCCACTACCAAAAGCATCTACAAGATCCACACAAGATCATTTTTAAAAGTAGTACATATAATATCTAGATTTGTAATTTTGTATCTATCATTGTTTTAAAAATTAAACTACTTCACTCTACCAAAAATGTCCTAAGGGTTATGATTATGAGAATGAATATAATTGTTTCTAGTACAACAAACATCAAAGAGCAACATCTCATCACTTATCAATGTAAAAGGATCTAGATGATCCACTAATGGATATTGTGGATCTTCATCTTCTAGATCCTTCTACACCACCATCGCAAGAAACTGTTCATCCCAAATTTGTGTACATATATGATTGTTTTTTTATCATATAACAATGAACTTTTGTATTTCATTTGCATGTTATGTATGATGTTCTAGTTATATGATAAAAACACAGAGAGAAGAAAAACATAAAGAAACATTATGACCTAAACCGATTACACTAAATATGTCATAATTAATTTTAAGAAAAGAAAAACACAGAGAGAAGAGTCTTGAATTGATTTATAACAAACCTGAGACAGTAGCAGAAGCAAGAGATGAAGTGACTAGAAGAAGTGAAGCTAGAACCAAGATGGAGACAATTATCTTCATGTTTTTTTTCTTTGCCTTTCTTTAATTGTCGTGATGATGGTTAGTTTCTATCCAAGTATCAAGTTTCTATTGTTCTAGTGGTCTCTCTATTGCCCTTTTATAGGCAAAGCTACCAAATTCTTCATTTATTTTTTTAAATAGAAATCAAGTATCATACCTTTAATTATGTTTTAGTACTATTAAATAAAATCAACTCGTTCAGTTATTGCTATTTAGTTTTTGTCTAAGAATACCGTACGAAAATTCACACTACTCCTTACAATCATTTTACATTTTTATGTATTCATTATTCATAATAATAATTACATAGTTTTAATCTGTCACAACAACACTGAGCAAAAAGAAATGTCGTTTTGATTTGTTATAATTATAAATCAATATACTAGCATTGCATCTGTACTTTACAAATGAAAAGAATACATTCCGAATGTTATCTATTAAAAACAAAGTAAGTAAGATACAGACTGTATTGCGAGTTAAATAATGATTCTTTCTTATAAATTACAGAGATTAGTTTATCTTTTGAGCCACCGTTTCACATGTTTACAATTATTATTAATTGGATCATTCAATTGTTGTTATATTTTCAGGAATAAAGTTGTGATAGGAAACGAAGAGAAAGAGGGAAACAGGCTGGTGACAGATCTATATTATACATGAAAAATAAATGTGTTATATAAGAAGACCATAAAAAAAAAACATTTGGGGAATTAACGAGATGTTCTCCTGAAGACCTCATTCCACGCGGTTTCTCGCACATGAGATGATGACTCTTTTGTTCTCTCTCACTTATTTGTTTGTCTTTTTTTTTTTTTTTTTATTTATTTATTTTTTTTTCAACTTATCATTAACCAAAGAGTTACAACCAAATCAAAGTCACATTACATTCACCTCTATAGATTTGCACCAAAAACAAATGCAATAGTTGATCAAGTACAACCTTGAAACACTAGGCAGATTCAACGCTACCCAATCGATAACCATTGCATTTTTTAACCACAGTGAAATAGATAACACTCCACGACTCGGAATGAAATCATTTCTTAAACCACCTAAATTAACCTAATGACACGAAAACAAATACTAACACAGAGAAGTCCAAAACTAATACTGAAAAAAAGATCAAATCCCATTTAGGAGAACCTCTTGATAGACATGTAGAACTTGTCCCAAAGCTTCAACACCCAAAGGCGCATCAACAGAAGAGCTTGGTCTCTCTGGCTTTCACTGTTCCGGTCTTAAACCTAAAACGGACAATATATCAGACTGCAACCGACCAATAGTCATGAAGCAAAACCGGCAAAATAGATGCTTCTCCGAACTAACCATATAATAACCAGAATGCTAATCATCTAAAGATTAAAACTTGAGGCACATATTAGCATATCATCACCTCACAGTGCAAATTCTAAGAGCTACATCACATCCGCCGAGTTTCGAGGCACACCTTGGTCGGATTGAAACCAAATGACATCGCCATGTACTGACACCGCTCCTTGCTTCAAGACACCGCCGTGGTTGGAATGAGGGTTAAGGTCTGAAGAAAACCCCAAACCCGACCGCTGAAGCTCTGAAAGAGAAGCTTCATCCCTCATTGCTCACCGGAGCCAACACACCGCCGGAGACAAAATGGCAAGCGAAATCGCCAACCCAGATCCGCCGGATCTGACCAAAGATTCGACGCTGTCTTTCACCATCAGCACCAAAGCCTTCACCAGCAACCACCACCCGATGGAGCTTCGCTTCACGCGCCGAGATATCGCCGGAACCACCACATCGAGAAACACCCAACCTACGGCGAGAGGATAGCAAGGAGAGGGAAAAACAGGAAATAAGCTACAAAGAGAAAACTAATAGACGGAGTCCTCTCCGGCGCCGGAAGGGCAACCAGAGAGGCGAAACTAACGGCGGCGACTCTTCCTCTCTCTATCTCAGAGCGGCGCTAGGTTTTTTTTTTTTTTTTACTTATTTGTTTGTCTTTAATCTCCAAATGTCACATTTTTCAACAACTCTACAGGTCAGATGAAACGACCTGACCCGTTTTAAAAAAAATAAAAAATAAATAATAAATAATAATAGTAAATAACTACAGCTAGTGGTCCCATACCCACTAGCCACCTAACCACAAACACAACCAACAACGGAAATAACAGATACCAATATCTAATAAATAATTCAATAAATAATAACCTATAACCAACATTAATTCAAATCATAACCTAACGATCCAAACAACATAAACAAGAGAACCAGCAATCCTAAACAATATTCTAGGACTCAACTCTAGCCACCTAACAGAAGCCAGACAACCAAGAGAACCACTAGAACATCCTCCTCTTCATTGCCTTGATTCCACGATCACACTTTGCCTTTACCTGCACCACAAACACAAATTGCAATGCATGAGTATTTTATAAACACTCAGTAAGGCAATCCTCACATCTACTTGGCTATACACACAAGCAATAGAGATACTCTAACCATCAAACAACAATCAACAAACAAACCAGGCTCTGCATCGACCGACACAAAGATTGCATCGACCGACACCATCAGGGACCAGCATCGACCGACACAAGGTATGCATCAGTCGACACCAGGTTCACTTGCATCGACCGATGCTTCCACTTGCATCGATCGACACATGCTCGACATCACGCGGAAACCCTAATCGCATCGACCGACGCCTCCACCTGGCATCGACCGACGCTCCTAGGTCAATCCGCGCCGTCCTCGCACTAACATCGACCGAAGCACATATTGCATCGACCGATGCTCATGCTGAGCATTGTTTTCCCCGAAGCTTCTCGCCGGATCTTCGTTCCTGCAACCACAATAATCGATCCCAAGCCACAAGAAAGTTTCCTAACGCCTCACATAACATACTAGCAAGCCTAACAACACAAAAACAAACAGATCAAAGTAATCTCCCGCTTAGATAAGCCATGGTTATGCACTTATCTTTTCCAAGAAGTTTCTGAACCTTAAACAATCAAGAACACGCTCCTAGGAAGCTCCTACAACGATCCGAGCTACAAATCTCTACAGGAAATGCCTCCAAACACCAGGTATCACAGGTGTATCACCAAGAACACTCAAGAACACTTTTTCTCCCTTCTTTTCTCTCCAAAAACGGCCAAAGTCGTCTAATGAGACAAAAGGAACGACTTAAGGGTTTTCCTTTCCCTTTTGCCCAAAACGCAACGTTTAACTTAAGTCAAAACGCAGGAAAAAGAGTTAGCATCGACCGATGCTCCTACAACATCGATCGATGCACATCCCAAACCGGGATTCCGGTTCACGGATGTTACAATTCTCCCCCACCAATTTAGATTCGTCCTCGAATCTCGAACAACACTCAGCCAAGGACCCCCGTGCTACCGTCTCCACGGCCCGCACTCCTCTGACCGATATACGAAAGGTCACCTCTAGGCGATAGACTCACGCGCCAGGCATTATTTGCTCTCGACTTTTGGACTTTCCTTTACTCATAAGCCTAAACCTTGAGTTTTTATTGGCTCCTCATCAGACCTAACTTTGCATGCCATAATGTTGGCTCCTCATCGGGCCAAAGCCCGCATGCCATAATATATAAGGAAAAATCCAATATTTGTCTCTCGGGTTGCCACCTTACAATGCGCCCCCGGATCGTCATCCGAAGTCGATATACCAACCATACTCCCAAGCCACAAAGTCTCAGAATATGGCAGTACTAGGAGAACCTAAGTCCCCCAAGAGTCGCGAGCAAACAATTCTGAACACGTCTAAGTCCTATCCCTATCCAGGTTTCCTTCCCGTGGCTCGCGTAAGAAATCTCAATGTCCTACCACCCACATATCCCCTCACTGGGATACCTCATGACCACACATGGATCATCTCACTGCCACAAGGGCCGCCACAAAGGCCAAACAAATGTCCTAAACAGGACCGCCACCAAGGCCAAACAAATGTCCTAAACAGGACCGCCACCAAGGCCAAACAAATGTCCTAAACAGGACCGTCACAAAGACCACACAAATGTCCCGAAGGACCGTCACAAAAACCATTTGTCCTGAAGGACCGCCTAAACAGGCACTCTGGCTAAACAGCCCGCCACAAAGGCCACACATCTGGCTAAACAGTCCGCCACAAAGGCCACACAATATCTCGAAAGACCGCCACTAAGGCCACACAATGACTAAAAATTCCGCCACTAAAATGGACAAATTTTAACTCACATAAAACTTTCCACTTTTACCACTTTCCACTTTTGGAAACTTTCCATTTTAGGAAACTTTCCTCCAAAAACCCCACCTCACGGAAACTTTGTACCCCGAGCACCACCTCATCTTGTTACTTAGTCGCACAACCAACCACCCCAAGCGACCAAGTAAAAAAGAGAGATGGGCTGGAATACTCAATTCCCGCTCCAGCCATGGATTAAAGATGGGACCAGGCTAGACAAGCTCAAGTCGCGGTTTACTTCTTATACCACTTCTTAAACCTTGCCTTCATCCTCGCCTTAGGCTCCCAAGTCTGCTCCTCAACACCATCACAGTCCCAAAGGACTCTCATCAAAGGAATCTTTTTCTTCCGAAGTTCCTTAATCCTCCTCTCGAGGACCATCACTGGTCTCGCCTCCAAAGTCATGTTAGGCTGAAGATCCTCAGGAATTTTAGCTAGCATCTGATCATCCTCACGGAGACACTTCCTCAACATAGAAACATGGAAAACCTTATGGAATGCACGCATAACCTCAGGTAACTTTAGTCTATAAGCCACTGGTCCAACACGCTCAATCACTATGAACGGACCCATATACCTTGGACTCAACTTAGTCTCAGTCAATAACCTGTTCGGATCCCGCAACATGGCCATCTTGACGTACACTCTGTCTCCTACCTGAAACTCAAGATCCCTCCTCCTCCTATCGGCATAACTCTTCTGCCGATCCTGAGCCTCCTTCATGGTTAGCTTGAGAACCCGAATCTTCTCTGAGGTCTTCTGAACAAAATCTGCCCCGTAAATGTTCTTCTCCCCCACCTTAGTCCAGCATAACGGTGTATGACACAGCCTCCCATATAAAGCCTCAAAAGTAGTCATCTTAATACTTGCTTGATAACTATTGTTGTAAGCAAACTCTATCAGCTGCAACCAAGCCCAACGGCTCTTGAGAAACCGCACACAAGCTCAACGCACTGATCTCTCCTACCAGAGAATCCATATCCTGCTCCTGAGCCGAAGCCGCCTGCTTCCGACTCAAAGCACCTGCAACCAAGTTAGCCTTACCAGGATGATAGGCTATCTCCAGATCATAATCCGCCACCAGCTCCATCCACCGCCTCTGCCTCAAGTTCAGCTCGGGTTGAGTGAATATATACTTCAGGCTCTTATGATCTGTAAACACCTGTACCTATAAGATCTCCAAATCTTCAGGGCAAAAACTACAGCACCCATCTCCAAGTCATGAATAGGATAGTTGTCCTCATGCTTCCGCAACTACCGCAAAGCATAGGCAATCACCTTCCCATGCTGCATCAACACACATCCCAAACCCACTCTGGATGCATCTGTATAAACCACATAGGGTTCTCCCTGCTCAGGCAAAGCCAACACCGGAGCAGTAGTCAACATCTCCTTCAGGCTTGCAAAGCCCTCCTCACACTCATGTGACCAAACAAAAGAAACATCCTTCCCCGTCAACTTTGTCATAGGATGTGCTCTGCTCACAAACCCCTGCACAAATCTCCTGTAATACCCTACCAACCCGAGAAAACTCTTGATCTCCGTGGCATTCTGCGGTCTAGGCCAATCCCTGATAGTCTGAATCTTCTCCGGATCTACAGAAACCCCATCTGCAGACACAATGTGACCCAGAAAACCCATCTCACGCTGCCAGAAACTACACTTGCTCAGCTTAGCAAACAACTTCTGCTCTTGCAGCTTCTCCAGAACTGGCCTCAAATGCACTGCATGCTCCTTAGGACTCTTAGAATAAACCAGGATGTCATCGATGAAAATGATGACAGACACGTCCAGAAACTCCTGAAAGACGTTGTTCATCAATCTCATAAACGCAGCTGGTGCGTTAGTCAACCCGAACGGTATCACCACAAACTCATAATGCCCATACCTCGTCCTGAAAGCAGTCTTCCTCACATCCGCCTCATCTATCAGAATCTGATGATAACCCAACGCCAGATCTATCTTGGATAACCAAGTAGCACCCCTCAACTGATCCAACAACTCATCGATCCTCGGCAGAGGGTACTTGTTCTTCATAGTGACCCGGTTGAGACCCCTGTAATCAATACACAAGCGAAAACTCCCATCCTTTTTCTTAACGAATAACACCGGCGCTCCCCACGGTGATACACTAGGACGGATGAATCCCTTGCTCAACAAATCCTCTAGCTGCTTCTTCAGCTTTGCCATCTCTGCTGGAGCCATCCTGTAAGGAGCCTTGGATAACGGTGTCGTCTCTGGTTCCATTTCAATCGTAAAAGGATCAGACCAAGAAGGTGGTAATCCCTGCAATGACAGGAACACGTCCTCAAACTCCTCTACAACCTGAATATCGCTAACCGTAGACTTGCCCACTGACTCTGGCATAGATATAATAACCAAATAAGCCTCACGACCCTTCTCGATCATCTTCCCAGCCTGAATGGCCGAGATCACGAGACTCTCCGAAGTCGGTCTAATCCCCTGATAAACCAACTTCCCTCCTGACCGCTCAAACTCCACTCTACCCCGATGACAATCCAGATGAACCATATGTCGATGCAACCAGTCCATCCCCAAGATAACGTCATACAGCTCCACTGGGCTGATAAGCAAATCCGCAGGCCAAGAATCCCCCGCGATCTAAATATCAATTCCTCTGGCTCGTCCAATAACCCTCAGGAACTTGCCTCCCGCAACTCTGACAACTCTTGTACGCTCTCCGGAATCCCCTCTGATTCCCGCGCTCTCTGCACACTCTGGAGTAATGAAGCAATGCGAAGCTCCAGAATCAAACATAACATGGGACTTAAACCCTCCCACCAACAAGGTCCCTACACAAACCTCATATGTTGAGAACCTAACACTTTATCACAGGACAACATAAAATCTGAACTTACTAAGAACTCACAAAGACTAAGTACCAGAATTTATACCTGGGATCACCCCGACACTGGTTCCACCAGTCTCTACAGTCGTGTAAACCCGTGGCGCCTGCTCAATCCATGCCACCTGCTGCCCTCCCGGCTTCACCTGCTGCAATGCTGCCACTGCTACCGGCTGCAACTTGGGACAATAGGGCCTGATGTGCTGTGGCTCCCTGCAATGATAGCACACACGATCTGCTGCCGTCGGAGCACTCTTCTTGGGACAGCTAGCAACCTTGTGATCCTTGCCTCCACACTCGAAGCAATTCGGACCACCCGGCCTCTGTGTACCCTCCCATCTCCTCTTGGTTCCCTGCGCAGGCTTGTCGCCCCTGCTAGAACCTCCCTGATGCTGAGCCTTGCTAGCACACACGATCTGCTGCCGTCGGAGCACTCCTCTTGGGACAGCTAGCAACCTTGTGATCCTTGCCTCCACACCCGAAGCAATTCGGACCACCCGGCCTCTGTGTACCCTCCCATCTCCTCTTGGTTCCCTGCGCAGGCTTGTCGCCCCTGCTAGAACCTCCCTGATGTTGAGCCTTGCTAGGCTGGACTGCTGGGCTAGCCGCCACTGGTTGTGCCCGGATATCCTCCTCAATCCCTGCTGCAGTCTCAACCAGCTCTGCACGCGTAGTATAACTCCGCCCTCTACAGTGAACCCTCAAATCGTCACGTAGGACCCTCAAAAACCTCCTGATCTGAGCCTCCTCAGACTCAATATCCCGACCCCCATACCTCAGAAGTCGATTGAATTCCAAGTCAAGCTCCCGCACTGACCGAGTTCCCTGAGCTAGCTGAAGGAACTGCACCTCCAACCTATCCAGTGCCTCTCTAGGGAAATACTTGCGGTTGAACTCCAAGACGAAGTCAGTCGAAGACATCTCCCTCTGCACTCTCCTGGCTGCCACAGAACTCCACCACAACTGAGCATCACCAGTCAAATGGTGGACCCCAATGTCCACCCAAAACTCCTCAGGACATCTCAGAGTATGGAAGTTACATTCCACACTCGCCCTCCACGCTTCCGCAGCGGTAGGATCAGTACCTCCCAAAAACCGCTCGGTACGAATACAACCCATCTCTGTTAGCATACTGATATAACGAGAATGGACCCCCACATCCGCAGCCACTGGCTGCCGCTCCTCCGCCACCACTGGTGGCACTACTTGAGCCTGAGCTGGTGCCACTGGCGGCAACCGCTCTAATAATTGTGCCAGCAAACCCGCAAGGTCGACACCCAAGACTCCAACCACTGGGACACCCGCACTTGGGGCCCTAACATCACCGGCTACTGGAGCATCAAAACCGCCCCCTCGGGCCACACTCACGGAATCCCCCTGGACACCCTGCGACTCGTCAACACCCTCTGCTGTCATACCACTAGGGCTCTCTCCCTACCACGACCACGTCCGCGTCCACGACCACGACCACGACCAGCAACAGCATCCTCTCTAACCATCTGCACTACTGTGGAATCACACTGTAGGCTCAAAGAGGATGTTCTAGGACTCGATGCCACACACAATTGACTAACTCACATAATCAATCAAGACATGCAATCCCAAACATCACAACAGAAACCTAGTGAACCCAAACCTAGAACCGTAAGGGCTCTGATACCAAACTGAAACGACCTGACCTGTTTTTTTTAAATTAATAAATAATAAATAATAATAGTAAATAAGTACAACTAGTGGTTCCATACTTACTAGCCACCTAACCACAAACACAACCAACAGCGGAAATAACAGATACCAATATCCAATAAATAATAACCAATAACCAACATCAATTCCAAATCATAACCTAATGATCCAAACAGCATAAACCAGAGAACCAGCAATCCTAGACAATATTCTAGGACTCAACTCTAGCCACCTAACAGAAGCGAGACAACCAAGCGAACCACTAGAACATCCTCCTCTTCATTGCCTTGATTCCACGATCATATTTTTCCTTTACCTGCACCACAAACACAAATTGCAATGCATGAGTATTTTATAAACACTCAGTAAGGCAATCCTCCCATCTCCTGGGCTATACACACAAGCAATAGAGATACTCTAACCATCAAACAACAATCAACAAACAAACCAGGCTCTGCATCGACCGACACCCTTTAATCCACCTAGACCAGTTCACACTTTAATCCCGCTTTCTGCTACACATTTAGATAGTGTTATCTCCAAAATGGTGTTGTTCGTTCATGGGATGCGCAAAAATTAACCACTCTGGTTCAAATGGAAGAGCAGGCTCTCATTCAAAAACCCTTGACAAACTCATGTGGAACTATACACGATCGGGAGGTTATTCGGTTAAGTCCGGATACTGGTTTATCACTCACTTTCCCTTTGATCCAGGAGCAATACCTAACATACCACATGGTTCAGTGGAACTCAAAAACAAAATCTGGAAACTTAAACTTCTCCCAAAGATCAAACACTTTCTCTAGCGTATAATTTCAAGAGCTATACCGACTACAACAAGATTGCAAACAAGAGGCATGCATATAGATACTTTATGTCCAAGATGTCACCAAACAGAGGAAACAATACACCATGCATTGTTCTCGTGTCCCTTCGCTCAAATGGCCTGGCGACTAGCCGCGACTCATTCCCTAGATATCAATAATATTCCACCATCTGTAGAGGATACTATCACACAACTGATATCATTCTCCATACGAACTAATAATATTTTCGATTCTAACATGTCTTTTATCCTTCTCTGGCAAATCTGGAAAGCAAGAAACAATCAGGTCTTTAATAACTTTCGTGAAAGTGTAACTAAAACAGTTCTACAGGCAAAGTCGAATACAAAAGAATGGATCAGTAATGTCAAACCTCCGGTGATCAATCAACATTCACGACCGAGTACAAATAAATGGTCACCTCCAGAGCATCCGACTCTTAAATGTAATTTTGATGCAACTTATAATATACATACCCAACAGGCAACAGGTGGCTGGATTTTTAGGAATCATCAAGGTGAAGCTCAAGTATGGGGTGCTACTAGACTGAGTTATACAGGATCACCTTTAAAAGCTGAGACAAAGGGCCTTTTAGTTGCAATACAACAAGCATGGATAAGAGGATATTAATCTGAGGTGCTAATCAAATTGGTTAATGGTCAAACGCAACATGCTTCATTAACAAACTTACTACTTGATATACGTATCTGGTCTTCAAAATTAAACCAAGTTTTTTTTTGTTTTTACAAAAAGAGAATGTAACAGTGTAGCAGATAGTTTAGCAAAATTTGGTTGTATTGAATATTGATAAAGAATATTACTCTGACTCTGTTTCAAAGCCAGATTGGCTAAATAACTCTCTCTGTAAATAGATAGTTTAGCAAAATTTGGTTGTATTGAATATTGATAAAGAATATTACTCTGACTCTGTTTCAAAGCCAGATTGGCTAAATAACTCTCTCTGTAAATAGATAGTTTAGCAAAATTTGGTTGTATTGAATATTGATAAAGAATATTACTCTGACTCTGTTTCAAAGCCAGATTGGCTAAATAACTCTCTCTGTAAATAGATAGTTTAGCAAAATTTGGTTGTATTGAATATTGATAAAGAATATTACTCTGACTCTGTTTCAAAGCCAGATTGGCTAAATAACTCTCTCTGTAAATATTTACCTTAATCAATATATTTCATTTGTGGAAAAAAAAAGTCTCCGGATACAAGACTGCAATATTGTTTATGTAGTAACTAACGTGTTCGATTCCTCTAATTTTGTAAACCCCACTTAACCAGTTTGATTTTTAGTGAACATGTCCAAACAAAGAATACTTAATAGGAACATGTCAAATGGCGGTTATATATGCAAATGGTCATCATGTCGAGGATTGGATTGCCAAAGAAGAAGAACAAACTGATTCAAGATTTTTCACTGATTTGGTAATATTAAACAAATGTTTTGAAAACGTTTTACGATTTTAAAGTGATTTACTACATATAATTAGCGTGTTTAATATAATTTGGAAGATCAAAATATGTTTTTCAGTTTTTTTATGATTATTCTACAGTTATTCAGTTATTCCATCGAATCATGTCCATAGCTTAGTACCTCAAAATAAGATACCCATAATAACCTTGTCAAGTTTTTGCTGCTATTGCCGAAATGTTTAGGTGGTGTATTGAACCAATTTGCAAATATGTTGAAGGATTTGAAATTTTAGTGTTTTTAAAAATGATTTTTTGGTGAATTAGGAAAGTTATTATGATTTGTTTAAAATTACATGCAATCTCACCAAAAACCATAAGATTTAGATTTCAATATCCCTATTATAAACTATGAAAATCCACCAAAACACCTTAAAGTCATTCAAAATTTAAGTAAAGACCACAACTTAAAATATTTACAATAACAGTGGATTGGTAACATATTTTTAAAACATCACTCCAATAACAATGAATGTTAAAAGAATATTTTTAAAAATGAATAACATAAAATTTGTCATTTTAATGCTTTCAGAAGAAGAAAAGAAAAATTTGTCATTTTGATACAAATTATTTTAAATCCTTGATCAAATACATCCCCTTAGTTAATCACGGATTAATGAAAAAAAAAAAGAAGAAGCAAATAACCTTTTATACTCTTCTAACCTCTCTAAACTAACGTATATTTTTCAAGGTTCCTGATTCAAATATAGAGTCACAACTTGAAGTCACGGTAACTAATAGCTTATGAGACAGTAACAGACGAATAGCCAAAATTTAAGAAGGCATGTCGGACGTGTAAGAACGAATGTCGAGATTGTTGGTGTAAGCTTGAAGTAAAGCTTGGAGACTAAGCTAATCAAAGAGAAATGGAAATTGGAGATTATATTTAGGAGATATCTAGATATAATAGGAATAAGATGTTTTCCATTTAAGATTAGGAGAATATACTTAAGAACTTATATATATAGGGGATGCTGAGATGTAGCAGAACCTAAGAAAGATTAAGTTTGAGAGTTTGTGAGAGCTTAAAGTTTTGAGGTATTTTCTTTGAGCTAATAAAGAGAGTTATTCTTCAAACTTCTTAGTTCTTAGTTCTTAATCTTTTCTTCTATATTTGGTAGCAGAGCAAGAAGATCAGGAATCTGTGAGAAGATGACAGACAACGGGAGTTCGGATAACAAAGACAAGCAGATTGCAGTCACAGAAGACAAACCAAAAGAAGGAACATCTTCATCGTCCTCAATATCATGTCCCATGCTGAACACAACTAACTACACGGTTTGGGCCATAAAGATGAGTTTTGTGCTTAAGGTTAACAAGGTCTGGGAGGCAGTCGAAACAGAGCTGATCGATAGTGATAAGAACAACCTAGCCATAGCGTTAATTCTGCAATCTATACCGGAAGCTCTTATACTACAAGTCGGAGGCTTAGGCATAGCAAAGAAAGTCTGGGAAACAATTCAGAATCGACATGTAGGAGCTGAGAGGGTCAAAGAGGCGAGATTACAGACCTTAATGGCTGAATTCGACAGACTCAAGATGAAGGAATCAGAGAAGATTGATGATTTTGCAGAAAAACTTTCTGCAATCTCCTCAAAAACAGCTTCTCTCGGAGAAACTATTGAAGAGTCAAAACTTGTTAAGAAATTCTTATCGAGTCTTCCAAGAAGGAAGTTCATACATATGGTTGCTTCTCTCGAGCAGGTGTTAAACCTCAATACCGTAAGCTTCGAGGATATTGTTGGTAGGTTAAAAGCCTATGAGGAACGTATCTCTGAGGAAGAAGATGCTCAAGAGGATCAAAACAAACTTATGTATGTTAACCAAGAGTCACAAAGTCGAGAATACAATGGAGAATACAGGGGAAGAGGACGTGGTGGAAGAACCTTCAGAGGAAGAGGACGTGGTCGCAGTACTTGGAAGGATCCGTCCCAGGTTGTCTGTTTCAGATGTGACAAGGTAGGTCATTTTGCTTCACAATGTCCAGAGCGTTTGATGAAACTAGGCATAGTGGAAGCAAAAGAAAGTGAAGTTAAAGATACAGAAGAAGCTGATCAACTTATGATGCATGAAGTTGTCTATCTAAACGAAAAATACTGCAGACCGAGTAAGTTTGAAGCCAACACAGATGAGAATAATGTTTGGTATCTCGACAACGGTGCAAGCAATCATATGACTGGAGATCAGAGATATTTTGACACACTTGATCAGTCAATAACTGGGAAGGTTAGATTTGGAGATGACTCAAGGATCGATATCAAAGGAAAAGGGACAATTGCTTTTGTTGATTCATATGGAAAGCCGAGAGTAATGTCTGAAGTATATTTCATCCCGGAGCTAAGGAGCAACATCATAAGCTTAGGACAAGCTACAGAGGCTGGTTGTGATATTCATTTAAAGGGAGAATACCTAACAATGAGAGATCAAAATGGAAACCTATTGGTTAAAACAGAGAGGTCCAAGAATCGGTTGTATAAAGTTAACATGGGATTAACAAACAGTGTTTGTTTAAATCTCTTAGCTACAAGAGAATCAAGTATGTGGCATGCTAGGATGGGACACGTTAACTATACTACACTGTCATCAATGTTTACCAATGAGCATGTGTTGGGAGGTCCAAGTAAACCACTTGACAAAGAGATTTGTGGCTCATGTTTACTTGGTAAGCAGTCTACACAACCTTTTCCGCAAGCAACTAACTTTCGATCAACAAAGAGGCTAGCACTTATACATGGAGATCTCTGCGGTCCAATAACACCAAGCACAAGCGCTGGAAGTCGATACATATTTGTGCTCATCGACGATTATTCACGGTACATGTGGACCATCCTTCTAAAGGAGAAGAGTGAAGCCATGGAGAAGTTCAAGAAGTTCAAAACAATGGTGGAAAAGGAAACAGAAGAAAAGATTCAGACCTTTAGAACCGACAGAGGAGGGGAGTTTGTATCTCATGAGTTCAACTCTTTTTGCGAAGATTCTGGCATTGCTCGACACTTAACAGCTCTGTATACTCCGCAACAGAATGGAGTTGTGGAACGTCGAAACAGAACTTTGATGGAGATGACAAGAAGTGTTCTGAAACACATGAAGATGCCAAACTATTTGTGGGGTGAAGCTGTTCGACATTCGACTTATTTACTGAACCGGGTTGGGACAAGATCACTCAAGGATCAAACCCCATATGAGTGTTATCGAGGTAGAAAGCCGACGGTTGGACATGTTCGAGTCTTTGGCTGTATTGCATATGCTAAGACAGACAAAGCTCAACTAAAAAAACTGGATGATAGAACTCGTTGTCTTGTTCACTTAGGAACCGAGCCTGGTTCCAAAGCATATAGGTTGTTTGATCCTGACACCAAGAGAGTCATAGTTAGCCGTGATGTTGTGTTCGATGAAGCAAAAGGGTGGAATTGGAGTAAGAATAATTCTGGACAGGATGGAGAAGAGAGTTTTGAGTTTACAATTGATGGGGTAAGAGGTGATGATCACAGAAAGGATAAGATACACAAGTTGTCTGAACAACCTGTGGTCTTGGATGACACATTTAGTGAAGAAACTGGAGGAGATGAGCAATCAAACTCAGATGATGAACCGCCTGCAGAACTTGAAGAACTGTCTGCAATAATTCCTCAAGAAGAAGGTAAAAGAATACGAACTAAGCCAAAGTACCTCGATGATTATGTTTGCTTTCAGATCGCACAAGAAGAAGGAGAATTGGCATTGCTCTGTTTAAACAATGAACTGAGGACCTTTGGAGAAGCTAGTGAGTCCATAGAATGGAGACGAGCCTGTGAGGAAGAACTTGAGTCTATTGAAAAGTTCAAAGTCTGGGATCTTGTAGACTTACCTGTAGGATCAAAACCAATTGGCTTGAAGTGGGTCTTTAAGATTAAACGAAATTCAGATGGGAGCATAAATAAGTACAAAGCGCGACTAGTGGCTAAGGGTTATGTTCAGAAACATGGTGTGGACTTTGATGAAGTATTTGCACCAGTTGCAAGGATCGAAACAATCAGACTGCTGCTTGATCTTGCTGCTTCTTATGGTTGGGAGATACATCATTTGGATGTCAAAACAGCCTTTCTACATGGTGAGCTTGAGGAGTTAGTACATGTGAGTCAACCAGAGGGATTTGTGAAGAAAGGAAAAGAGGAGAAAGTCTATAGACTCAACAAGGCCTTGTACGGCTTAAAGCAAGCTCCTAGAGCTTGGAACAACAAGCTGAATCGAATTCTCATGGAGTTTGGTTTTGTTCGTTGCTCAAAGGAACCCTCAGTATATAGAAAGAGTTCTGATCATGATCTTTTGATAGTAGGAGTGTATGTTGACGACTTGTTTGTCACGGGAACAAGTCTAGAGATCATAATGAGGTTTAAGGAGGAGATGTCATCGATGTTTGACATGAGTGATCTCGGGAAATTGTCATACTATCTTGGAATTCAGGTAAGGCAACATCAAGGAGGAATAACGCTTGATCAAACGGGTTATGCATTGAAGATTTTAGAGGAAGCTGGCTTACGAAACTGCAACTTGGTTCACACACCAATGGAAGCAGAGTTGAAGCTATCAAAGGCAGAGAAAGAGGAAGAAATTGATGCGACTGTTTATCGCAAGCGAGTAGGTTGTCTTCGATACTTACTTCACACTCGACCGGATCTCTCATACTGTGTGGGAATTTTGTCGAGATATATGCAGAGTCCAAGAGTTTCACATGGTGCAGCCTTGAAAAAATGTTTGCGGTACCTAAAGGGAACTGTAAGCTTGGGACTGTCTTATGAAAGATCAAGGTTGCCTAAACTTGTTGGTTACAGTGACTCTAGTCACAGTGGTGATCCAGCTGATGGTAGAAGTACTTATGGACATATCTTCTATTTTGGGAACAGTCCGATCACATGGTGCTCAAGGAAGCAAGATGTCGTGGCTTTATCATCTTGTGAAGCTGAGTATATGGCAGGGACGGAAGCTGCTAAACAAGCAATTTGGTTGCAGGATTTGTTGGCAGAAATCACTGGGAATTTGGTTGAGAAGATTGTTATTCGAATCGATAATGAATCAGCAATTGCATTAACAAAGAACCCAGTATTTCATGGACGTAGTAAGCATATTGCTCGGCGATACCACTTCATAAGAGAATGTGTCGAAAATGGGCAGGTAGAAGTAGAGCACATTGAAGGTATCAGACAGAAGGCGGACATTCTCACAAAGGCGTTAGGAAGAATCAAGTTCAAGCAAATGAGAGAGCTTATGGGAGTTAGAGACTTGGCAGCATTGGAGTTCAAGCTTAAGGAGTAGTTTGTTGGTGTAAGCTTGAAGTAAAGCTTGGAGACCAAGCTAATCAAAGAGAAATGGAAATTGGAGATTATATTTAGGAGATATCTAGATATAATAGGAATAAGAAGTTTTCCATTTAAGATTAGGAGAATATACTTAAGAACTTATATATATAGGGGATGCTGAGATGTAGCAGAACCTAAGAAAGATTAAGTTTGAGAGTTTGTGAGAGCTTAAAGTTTTGAGGTATTTTCTTTGAGCTAATAAAGAGAGTTATTTTTCAAACTTCTTAGTTCTTAGTTCTTAATCTTTTCTTCTATAGAGATCACCTTTTGACAGGCCGAATTTGTAACAAAGCGGCAATGATCCCCATCCTATAACACTCACTGAAATAAGTTGCGTCTTGTGTGGCTTACAAGACTGGTAAAAGAACTAATAATTCGACTAGAAAACTATTCTATTAATCACGTTTTGTTTTATCTAATTATATTAGATTGGTCTTTCATTAAAAGTATTAGAGTACAATGTGATTAATCCATTTAACTCACAACACCATTATCAAAAAGCTAATCTGATATATTGTACTAACAAAAATATTTTCTAGTTCCTATAGTAAAAGTTGATCTAATTAGAATTGACTGTAATTTGAAGAAGTTTCATTGCTAGGTGACTAAAAACTCTCACAAGATTTTCAATGATCATCACAAGTCAAGATGGTGCAATTGTTGTTAACACCTTCAACTATAGAACCAATAATTCTCGTTAACACCTCAAATTGATGCAACTGTGAACTTATGTTGTAAAGGGACATGTATTTTACTATGTTTAAACAAGCTTTAAAACAAACTCACGGCATGTCAGAGTCGCCGGGAATGTTCTTCAAAAGTCCATTTGTAGTGAGTTGTTGACAGTGAGTTAGACCAAAAATAAGGGGAGGTTCATACATTTTTCATCTTTGTACTATGTCTATCATCTTCTTCCTCATCTCTACTTTCTTGTGTACTTCTCTGTTTCTCCTTTGTACTTGGTTTGGTTTGTCCAGTACATCCAAACTTCTCAAAAAATTTCGGTACATGCAAATTTTTTATTATCTTATAATTTTCTTCCTCTTCTACTCTTCTAGGTTTTACTGGCCTCTAGATTAGTATGTAAATCGCATAAGAAATGGCCAGTTTAGCAGTGTGTTATCAAGAAAGAAGACACGGCAAAAGGAAAGAAATATAGGCATGGAGAAAAAAAGGAATTTAGTACACTAATAATAATCAAATAGAATGCGAAAGGAAGCCACAAAAGTATCTGCAAACAAAATAAATCCTGCTGCTATCTCCATCTCAAGCTCTCTCAGTAGTATCCTCTCCAAAAGATAATAAATCCCAAAAGAATTCAGTCCCAAGCAATAC
>NC_025703.1:19250302-19282483 GCF_000633955.1 Camelina sativa | reverse complement strand
AAGATAATAAATCCCAAAAGAATTCAGTCCCAAGCAATACAATGGAACAAACAAAAGACGACGACATAATAATAAATGCAAGGAACACTGCTGTGGTGGCCAAAAGACTCCACTTAGACCATAAACCATACGAGCACAGATCCAAATACTAAGCTCGATACCATCTTGCTAGCTCCATTCTGCAAAACATAAGGTTTCATATCAGCATTTCAGTTTGTCGGATAATAAAAGCCATAGCATCACTTAATTTCAAAATTGGACTTTTCTGGTATATTAAATTAATCCTGGGATACATTTGAAAAGATCCTAAAATCTAGGGGCTGAAAAAACTTAAAATAATCTTGGGAGAGCAGATATTAAGACAATCCGTCCATCACGCTTAACGACTATATTTTATTACTACAAACTCTAAAGTTAAACTTAGATCTACTTTGGTCCAAAAGCATATTGCCACGTGGGATTATTTACTATTCACGTGCAGACTGACAATGTCACGTGATTATTGCACCCACGCGCCGCGGCTCGGATCCGAAGATCTCGAGGCAGACAGACCAAAATCATCAAGACCGATACGGGCGCACATTATCGTGGACTAGCATTCTCTTGCTAAATTGAGCTAAACATGTTTTTCACTTTTTTTTCTAGTTCAAACTGGTTTAGATCTAATCAGTTTCAGACAAATCAAGCAAGTCTCAAAGTCAAAACATCTCAGATCTCAAACACATTGTACAAGATCTAGAAGAATGAGTTTACAAACCTGGTCGTTTACATCGGTGGAAGGGCCAGGACCAGGAGAGGTCGACTCGGTGCTAGGTCCAGGAGCATCGCTAGACGGAAGAGGTGGGCTAGACGACGGGGAAGGAGATGGAGAATCTGGCTTCGTGGTCGGTGCTGGAGCCGGAACTTGGGCAGGAGGGGAAGCTAGAGGAGCTGGAGGAGGAGTAGCAACGGGAGGAGGAGTTGCTGGAGGAGGAGAAGCGACGGGAGGAGGAGGAGAAGCGACTGGAGGAGGAGTTGCTGGTGGAGGAGAAGCAGGAGGAGGAGATGAGACTGGTGGTGGTGGGTTAGCTGGAGGAGGTGCGGTGGTGACTGGAGGAGGAGAAGTTGTGACTGGTGGTGGTGCTGAGACGGGAGGAGGAGTAGCTGTTGGTGGAGGAGTTGTTGTAGTTGGTGGTGCTGGTGTGGCGGTTGGTGGTGAAGTTGGAGCTTGGCCAGTGACGCCGGCGACGAGGACGATACAGATCACAGCGATAGCGAAAGATCGAGCCATTTTTTGATTCTTCTTTTTTTCTTTCTCTCTGAGTGAGTGAGTGAGGAAATGTAAAAGGAGGAAAGTGAAGGATTTATTTAAATAGGAAAAAGTGGGAATTATTATCAAAACGCAGATACATGGCGTCGTGTTGAAGTTGGTTCTTTTAGTAGTGTATAATAATAATACCCCATGATGCCATGTGAGAAGTTGGCGGTGCTAGATCTGTTGACACGTTGGCGAGTCCTTCATTTAACCAAATTATGATGGGATGTGGGATGTGTATGAGTTGTACTAATCACAATATAAAGCTTTTAAGTTAATCTTTATTCCAAACATGTAAGTAACAACAAAAGTTATTTTTAAACAAAAATTTGTAATGCATATTGTTACTAGTTAGCTTTATTTCTTTATAAATTTCTTAAGAGTTTCTTTTTTGTTCAACATGCACAATTATGAAAAATACCAAACAAATTTGGAAAAGGATAGAAAAAGGTTGGGAATAGTTGTCAAATAAAGAGAGAAAAATTGGAGTAAAAATGTGTAAAAGAAAAGATAAGATTGTCTTTCAAACAAAGTTACAAAAGTTAGTTCCTTATTTGTGAAAAAAAAAAGAAAACGATTTATTACAAAAATAAAGTTTGTTGTTCCTTATGAAATGAGTAAAGGGGAGAAGTGATGGAGTGTTTTTGGTGATAGCATGTCGAATGGTGGGGTTGGGTGGGGCGTTCTGTGTTTTACGATGGATGCTTTTGAACAGATCGAATAATATTTATTTCAATTATTTGATGAGTGTTTTTTTGGATTCTTATCTCGTTAGTGACTATTATTATTCATGTGCTCTTCCAGACAGCTCAATGTTACTGCCACTTCATATATAAATGTAGGATCAATTAGGTGAATAGCCTAAAATTTGGAAGTTAAAAATTAAAATAGAGCAAATGATTTTTTTTTGGTGGCAAACGACAAAGAGAAGATTTTTTTTTTCTCGAACGTGTATTTGGTGAATGGGAAAACCAAAATCTTAACTATTGCTCAAGCGAACGGAAAAAAAACTTTTGCTAAATCAAAACATGAACTATAAATGAGAAAGAAAATTTCCAAATCCAAAACCCCATGTATTTGTGGTATCCTTTACTCACCAAAATGATGTTGAGCGTAGGTAGTAGCAGCTCCCTTTTCACCGAATTAACCCAGAAAGAGCTAGTATCCTAGACTATTCACCATATTAATTTGAACCAGTTTACTTTATTTACCACAACAATCGATTTTAAGAAGTTGTTTAAATACGTATCACAAGTTAAGGGTTTCCACATGATGGAGGTTAGAAGTGGATTACAAACAATCTTTTTGGTATGACAATGACAAATATTGCTCCTTTGGTCATGTTTGTAACAAGGGATCTGGTTCTCGAATTCTTTTTCTAAGTACTCATTTATGCTCTGGTTTGTTGTACATAATAGGCTTACAACATGTGACCTTATGTTGTCTTGGAACAGAGGAGTGAATCCATCATGTGTTTTGTGTCGAGCACCAAGAGTTTAGTTTAATGCTAGCTTAAATTCTTAAAATCAAACAAGAGTTTAGTTGGGATTGCTATGAGAACGGTTTAATTTTATTTTAGTGATTTCAGTTCAAGAAAAGTAGCTTATATCATCATTTTTTTAATGATCTAATATCCGCTTTCATGAATCCATGCGAATTTTCTATGCCAATGTTTTTATCTTACTGATTTATATATTTTTTTATTTTCTGATTAATTTAGGAACAACAAACAAATCATTTTATTATTGTCTTAACAAATTTTTAGTGTAACTTTTGGTCGTTGTAGATTTGACTCCTAAGTCATTTATATACCATTTGATCATGGCAGTATATACATTGAGTTTTAACAGACATGTGATTAATTAGTGGGGAAAATAATTATCCATCTTATATGATATGCCTGATAAGGAATTACGAAAATTGATGTATGTTTGGGGTTTTGGACAATGTAAATCTCTAGATTAGGTTATTAGTTATGTTATTACTGGTGGTTAGGTTATTAGTTATGTTTAAAGTATTTGTATTGCTTGTTAATCATTCTTTGTCCACATCTCTTATACAATTTGAATGCATAATAACTGATTTTTTTTTTTAATCATTATATTCATGGCATTTTTTTTTTTTTTGTCAAACATGATTTTCATTCATTCAGACCAAACCAATACAGGGTAAGGAGCAAGATCCCAAAGGTTTAGAAAAGTTACAAATAATGGCTTTCCCCAAAGCCTTAAACATTAAGTAATGATCCATGAGAGCTGTGATACAAGCACCTAAAGGCAGCTTGAAACATGTGAACATGTGAGGTCATGGTCACTTGATAGTTCATCCTCAATAGCGATGGATGGCACATCGTGGTCATAGGACACTTTGACGTTGAAGAAAGAAACAATCAAGGCAAAGCGTTGCAACTGGTTTGGTGGGTTACAATCCGGGTGATGGAGATGATGTTGAAGGTTGGTTGCCTAACTTTGTCGGATGAAAACGTTGTGTTTTGGGACAGTAGACCATATAGCTGCAAACCAATAAAATCAGACCATACAGGGGAGTGAAAACCAGTAGCTAAAGGAGTATAGCAAAACGTAAGAGTACAGGTGGGTTATCTCTCGTTTGGCGCCTATTGCCAAAGATATTAAGAAGTCCACACAAAGCACGTCAGATTGCCAAAGGTATCTAAGGATCATGCTTGGGCTTTTGGGTTGTTGATAACATAGAAAGGGTTTGGTAGGTGGATAAGATGTTGAAGGCTGATTGCTTAGCTTTGTCAGATGAGAGCATTGGGGTACATGGCAATAAACCATAGCGTTGAAAACCTTTACAACCACACCATACCTGGGGAAGTAGAGATAAACCAAACCACATGTATGACAAACGGTGACAATGCAGGTGGGTTCTCTCTCATATGACGCCCTTTGCCAAAGAGATTAAGAAATCCATACAAAGCATGTAGCCGGTTTGACAATGGTCGATAGAGTTTAGGATTGGTCGTTTGGGTTGGGGATATAGAACTCAAGGTTTGGTTGAAGGGTTTTAGTTGAGACCTAGAAGTACTAGATAGTAAACAGTTAAACAATTCTTGTTTCTTCCAGTTATAAGAAGCCGCAGAAAATGTCACATATTGAGCAATAGCCAGGGTTCTAACAAAGCCTATGTAAATCCAAAACATTCTAGGTAAACAGAGTCTTAGATGCAGTCTTCGAACATCTAGATTAACCAATGAACCTAGGTAAAGTCTAACAGGCAACAACATGATAGATAGAGGGGACCTGGACGTTTGACGGTTGGGCAGGAAACCATGGAATGCTAGTGTTCCGAAACCATGTATGAGTCTCATCCACAGAGATCCAAAGGCTGCTGTGAATGGCTTGGGAAGATGAGTCGCCCAGCGGCTAACCAGAGAGATTGTAGGAAGCTTTAGCCTCTCTGTTGGAAGTATAAGTTAGTTTCATGAAGAACCGTCGTCCGTACACTCACGCAAAGGGGCCGTCCGTACCATTCGGCCATCCAACAATAAAGCCCATGAGAAGTTTCACAATGCTCATGTGAAGAAAAGTCAACTCTCTCTAGATCCTTCCTATATGACCGTTGGCGAGTTAGGCAAGTGGGAGCTTAAGAAGTCACATATTAGTTTAAGCGTAAGCATGCCAATTTCAACTAGGATAATTGTGCATAGAATCTTTGTACAGCATATTCCTCTTTGTAGATTCTATATTTAGAATGTAATTAGGAACAAAACTAAGTAAGAAGTGAGAATTCTTCTCCTTTACACTCTACACTCCTACACTCTCTACACTCTAATCCGCAAACTCTCTTATTCTTGTGTTCTTCAAGTTACACCTATTCTACTCTAAAACTTACATGGTATCATAGCGAAAACGCTCCTCTTTCTAAACATATTCACTAATCTCATTACTTTGTTCTACACACTCGTTCATTCATCTCTCGAATTCTTAAACACTTTTCTTTAACCGTTGGACAATATCAATAACCAACGGTCGGTCTACTATGGAAGGTAACAAAACCTTGATTATTCCAGTTACTCTCAAAGGAGAGAACTATTTGTTGTGGGCTAGAATCACAAAGACAGCTTTATGTGGCCGAGGGCTATGGACCAATATCACTACAAGCGAAGCTCCTAAGGAAACTACCACTAAATAAGAAGATGACAAAGAGACTGCCCTTGGTGGTGAAGAGAAGTGGTTCCAAGAAGACCAAAGTGTTTTGGCTCTTATCCAAAATGCACTTGTTGCTCCCATCCTCGAGGCTTACTCCTACTACAAGACAACCAAAGACGTATGGGATACTCTTCAAACGGTGTTCGACAACACCACCAACTTAAACCGAGTCTTTGAAATCAAGAGAGCTATCAACAATCTTAACCAAGAAGAAATGGAGTTCACTAAACACTTTGGGAAATTTAGATCTTTTTGGGCTGAACTAGAAATGCTTTGACCTGCTACCATTGATCCGGCTATCTTGAATGAACGGTGATGTGTGTGGAATTTCACTTCAATCTTTTACCTTAAAAGACCACATGAATACTGCAAGTGCACAGTTGATCGGTAGTAGTATTTAAGGATCGATCCCACAGAGACGAATAAATCAGGTTAAGAGTTTGCTAGAGAGGAAAATGGCTAAGACAATAGTAAGATGGGGGTTTTTGGTTGGGTTCGTAACTAAAGAAAGCTATAACTAAATGCGAATAAACTAAGGAAATATAAATGGAAGGAATGTTGGGCTGTAGGAAATTCTCAGGGTATCAAGCACCGGTTTAAGCCTAAAGGGAATAGCTGTGGAAGTTCAATGGTTAAACGTCCTTATACTATGAAACACGAAGGAACGGGAGATAAGCTACTCGCTAATCACCTATCTAAAGTCTATATACTCCGTTACTCAACTTTCGCAGGCAACGACGCATATATCCTAGCAATTAAAGCAAGTTCGATTCTAATCCGTAAAGTTCTATAACTCAACTGACGCAGGTTATAACACGATACTTGTCTAGGCTATTGCGAGCGAGTTTACAACACTTGTGATGTGTAATATGCCTATGATCAATCACTAGTTAGCTAATCAAGCAATATGCATTAAGAATAAACCTAGAACAAAGAACTAAGATGAACTAAACCAGATCTAAACACCCTTAAACAAACGATAACATGAAACCCTATTACCCAACAAGTAAACTACTCACACATACTCATGCAAATCAAAACCATATGAATAAGATATTGCATATAAGATTAGAAGTATGATAAAAGGGTTTAGAGATCTTCTCTGTGATACAAAGTAGATGATTCTTCTTCCTTAAACAAGTAGGAAACCGAAAATACAGAAAACTAGAAAGAGGTTGGTGACTTCAAAGGTAACGGTGATGACTTCCAAGAGAGCTGTAGATAAACGAACTTCGACGGCTGAGTAGAGGTCTAGGGACGTCTCTCGGGCTGCTGCTGGAGGCATGGATGAGTAATTAAGAGGCAGAAAAGAGACACATTGGAAGCACACCTTGAAACCCTAAGTCTTAAGAGTATTTATAGGGTTTTGTCTTGGATTAGGGCTTGTTAGGGTAAAAACGTTTTTTCTTCTTGAGTGCAGGACAAGGGGCGGCGAAATAGACTTCTGGACCGTGGAGGAGGCTTGGACTGGGCCTCAGTGATGGTCGCTGGTCAGGCCTTGAATAGAAGCCCATCGGCTGGTCGGTTCTTCCTACGTCGGTTCATAATATGTTCTGGTAAATCGGTAATATCTTCCGGATGGCTGGATGGATTGACTCGATTACACTTCTAGGAGAAAGATGACTCTTCCATCTTTCCATAGACACCAAGCATGATATATTTTGAGTTCTTAAAGCTCTTCAAAAGTTTCCCGTACTGTAAAGCATTGAAACTTTCCTAAAACGTGTTTTCCTTGTCTTTTGGTCAAAATTGCTATAAAACCTATAAAACCTTCTTGAAACCTGAAATACTTGATAATAGAACTTTTATACTAGAAATCTCATCAAACTCTTCCTAAATGCATATGGAAACTATAGCTAAAGTGAGTAAAATAATGATGTTATCAACTCCCCCAGACTTAGACTTTGCTTGTCCTCAAGCAAACAATCAAAGTAAATCATGGAAAAGAGGTTTTGAAAATAATGGAAATTCACTTATCTTTGGGGATATTGTCTTTGCACTCTTATTTGCCTTGACATTAGGTACTTTCATTTGTAATCCACCATGAGAGTCATCGACTCTCCTTGATCCCACAATTCTTTAGAGTCTCCAAAATCTTCATTGTCATCTCTTTACATAAATTAAGCAATAATAAAAAGTGAAATCTTACCAAGGGAAAATCGATCAATGGCTTGCAGACTCCCTTCAAGCCAAGACTTTCTTCGTATGAGTCCTTTCCTCTCTCTTTTCTCACTTCTTGCCTTTTTTTTTATCAAAGGTGTAGGCGAATATTGGGGTCATCGGTAATTTACCTACCCCTCGCTTCCAAGCTTTGTGTGATCATTTGACTCAAAAGTAGAATAATGAGGTCACAGGTAATTTACCTATCCCTCTAAACTGATCAAAATCATCTCATCTTTTATTTTCTTTTTTATTTATTATTTTATTTATTATTTTATTTATTTATTTTTTTTCCGAGTATTAAAGGGAAGAGAGAGGGAAACATACTTTTGAAGAAGTGCAATGTCTTGTGTGGCTTGAATGTAGAGATCTAGTCCAATGTATACCAAATCCCATGGCTTGAAAATTAAGTCCGGTTTAGGTCCTATTAAAGTTAGAGACAACGTTAGATCATTTGAATATCCATCGAATAGGGACTTGGGGGATTGTTGAGTCGGCTCATAGTCTTTCCAAACTTTTGTTCTGTTGTCAAGCATAGTCAAGAGTCATAAGAGTGTTAATCCAAATCAAATAAATCGTTAGAATAAAATCATAATCCACTTCTAGTTTTGATTCAATAAAATAATAAAAAAATGTGACTTGATAAAAACGTCAAGATTATTGATGTAAAAAGTGGAAAAAGGTCTCAAGTCAACAAAATAGAAAGTAGCATTAGTATAAGATGGAACATTCTTCCCCTAGACTTAAATCACACCGTCCTCAGTGGGAAAAAAGAAAGTGTTGAGGATTAAAAACCATAAGGAAAAGTGTAGGGTTTAAGAACAATGTCACCTTGATGGAATGATTTTGTGTCGACTCTTAGACGTTTTATGGTTGCCCAAAAAGTGTCTTAGAGTTCGGCTGTGGAATGAAAGTGTGGTGACTAACCGTTTGTAATTTCCTTTGGTTGCTTGACATCGAGTTTGAACTAGGCTAAGTTCATTCGAATTGTGTTTGATATATCTCTAAATGCATCCTCCTTGAAACAAAAACCTAAAACCACCAATAAAAATGATAAAATAAAAATAAGAAAAACATACCTAAATGAAAGAATGGTGATGGTAGGTGGTGAGGATGGTGGTGGTTTGGAGTTGTCTCGCGGTACACGGGTGAACGGTCGCGGACAGCAGCAGCTGGTACGGTGGGCGTGGTACATGGTACGTAGTACATGGTACGTGGTACATGGTAAATGGTACATGGTAAATGGTACATAGTACATGGTACATAGTACATAGTACATGGTACGCGGACACAGTACGTAAGACATGGCATTGACTACGGTTGGTATGGCTGGTGGGGACTCTCGGCATCGATCACCCAAGGACGGTGATGATCTGTTGCCTTTGGCGTACGTCGATCACGTTAAACATGGCCGGTCAGTAGGTGGTGCTTGCCACTAGTCATAGTGTGCATTGCCAATCCATGGTCCTTCTTCTTCCTTCTTTTTGGCTTTTCTATTTTATATTTTTTTATATTTTTTTATTTTATTTTATTTTTTAATCTGAAACTAAAATGCAAAGTATTTTAGCTTGCGAACGTAGTGCTTGCGGCGGCGCTGTTTTGTTATTCATGGGGACAGCTTCAATGACGTAGACATTTTCTTCGGCCAAACTATCATCTAGAGGCATCGGTTCCTCCACCCTCATTCGCAAAAGGTGGTCGGCGACTCCATTTTCTGCTCCCTTTCTATCTCTAACTTCGATATCGAACTCTTGTAGCAAGAGGATCCACATTATGAGACGCGGTTTGACATCTTTCTTAGACAGTATATATCTAATAGCTGCATGGTCAGTGTGAACAATTACCTTTGATCCTACAAGGTATGATCGAAACTTCTCAAAAGCAAACACAATAGCTAAAAGCTCCTTCTCCGTAGTTGCGTAGTTGCATTGTGCTTCATCTAGCTGGGTTCGGCTAGCATAATAAATAACATTCAGTTTCTTGTCTCTTCTTTGTCCAAGCACGGCTCCAACTGCATAATCACTAGCATCACACATAATTTCAAAGGGTAACTCCCAATCTGGTGGTTGAACAACCGGGGCTGAAACTAGTGCATCTTTAATCTTATAGAATTCAGCCAGGCAATCTTTATCAAACTCAAAATCCACATCTTTGCAAAGTAGGCGTGTGAGAGGTCTTGATGTCTTGGAGAAATCTTGAATGAAACGTCTATAAAACCCAGCATGCCCAAGGAAACTTCTTATTCCTTTAACATTCTTCGGCGGTCGCAGATTCATCATGACTTCTATCTTTGCTTTATCAACTTCAATTCCCTTCTCGGATACTCTATGAACGAGAACTATGTCGTCTCTCACCATAAAGTGGCACTTCTCCCAATTAAGAACTAAATGTTTTTCCTCACATCTTTGTAGGACTTTTCCGAGATTGGCTAAACATGCTTTGAACGACGAACCGTAGACTGAAAAATCATCCATGAAGACTTCTATGAAATCTTCAATGTATTCCGTGAAGATGGACATCATACATCGTTGGAAAGTGGCTGGAGCATTGCATAGACCAAAGGGCATTATTCTATAGGCGAACGTTTCGTAGGGACAGGTGAACATCGTCTTTTCTTGATCATCCGGATGGATTGGAATCTGGAAGAAACCTGAATAACCATCTAGAAAACAATAATATTGGTGATTGGCTAACCTTTCTAGCATTTGATCAATGAATGGTAAGGGGAAGTGATATTTTCTTGTTGCAGCGTTGAGCTTCCGGTAGTCGATACACATACGGTGGCCGGTGATCGTCCTTGTTGCGATCAGTTCATCGGGCTCGGTTTTAATGACAGTCACTCCTCCTTTCTTGGGTACCACATGAAATGGGCTTACCCATGCACTATCTGAAATAGAATATATCACTCATGCATCTAAAAGCTTCATTATTTCTTTCTTGACCACTTCTTTAAGGTTTGGGTTCAATCTCCTTTGATGCTCAATAGAATTTTAGGATCCTTCTTCCAAATGGATCCTATGCATACAAAGGTCGGGAGATATTCCTTGAATGTATTCAAGTGAATAACCTAGTGCTTTTCTATGCTTTCTCAGCTCGGCGAGAAGCATGGTTGTCTCAACATCATCCAACCTGAGTTAATAATAACAAGGTAAGTAGAGTTAGGTCCAAGAAAAGCGTACTTGAGACCAGCGGGGAGCTACTTGAGCTCGGTTTTGGGGGCTCTTAGTTCGCTCCATGGGTCTGCTACAGCGGCTGGTGTGTTTTTAGGTGGTTTAGGAGCGTCGTTCTCTTCATCGAGATCAAGATATGCAACAATGTTCTCACAAGTTTCAGCGGAGTCAAGAATCTTTGCGCAATATTCGACTTCTTCTTTCTGAAAGTTGTACTCCTCTAGTGCTCTAGTCAATGTTATCTCCAAGGGGTCATCAAAGAATATATCTTTGCATACTCCGCTAGTGTATTCTTCCAAATCGTTGTTGGTGAAGATCGGGTTATCTAAGTTCTCCAAAATCGATAGCTTCAATGATTCATTCATGTCAAACTTCATAACATAGCCTCCAAGGTTTAAGTCGATCTTTCCGTTGGGAACATCAATGATAGCTTCGGCTGTGGAAAGGAAAGGACGACCAAGTATCAAAGGATCTTTAGGCTCCCTCTCAAGCTCTAAGATCACAAAATCTGTAGGGATTTGGCAGTCTCCAATAATGATCGGCACATCAACTAGAATCCCGACAGGTCGTCTAATCGATCTATCCGCAAGGACCAATGAGATCTTTGTAGGCTTGAAAAAATGGTATCCCAGTCGTTTGGCAACTGACCATGGCATCATGTTGATACTAGATCCCAAATCGCAAAGAGAGCGGTTAAAAACTTCATCTTTAATTCTGCATGATAAAACAAAACTGCCTGGATCTCCTAGCTTTTGAGGAATGCTATTTTGTAGAATTGCACTGCGCTCTTGCGTAATCACCATGACACCATCTTCTAAACTGATGTTATTTGTCAAAATACTCTTCATGTACTTCCTTAGAGGGGGAATCATAGCACAAGCTTCAATAAAAGGTAGTCTTACCGATAGTTCCCCGACAAGCTCTTTGAGTTTGGCTCTCTCTTTTTCTTTCTTAGAAACTTTAGTTGGATATGGTACCTTGGGTTGATAAATGCGCGTCGGAGGTGGAACGAGAGGTGGAGTGTCCTTGGTGAGCTCCTCGTGGATAAGCTCTTCTCTTCCCTTCTCCCCCATGGTTCCGTATTCCTCTTCGACGGGAATAACTTCTGGTGTTTGGTCTTTCTCCAAGTATCCTTCCAGATATTCTGGTTCTTTGTAGGTTGTTCCACTCCTCAACGTTATAGCTTTTAAGTTTGCTAAGTTAAGCAATTGCTCATTGGTCTCCAAAATGGGCTCCTTGTATTTCTCAAGAATAAGAACGTTTTACTTATTATGCTTTTCGAGGTTATCGACCTTGATTGTAAGGGATGTCATCTTGTCGTTCAGATCCTTATACATATCGCTCATCTTCAATTTTATGTCTTCTATAAAGGCTTGTACGTTGGCCTCAATTTCTAGCATCCAATCTCTCAAGTCAGGGCTTGGATCTCTCGTGGTTGGATTAGGAAATCCTCTTTGAAAACCTTGAAAATCGGTAAATGTAACTCTTTGCCGGAAATTGCCTCGGTTGAATTGATGTCCTTGATCTTTGAAGTTTCGGTTATAAAACCTCCATTGGTAGATGCTTTTAGCTCCAATGTAATTCAACTCTTCCTCTTTATCACAAAATCCTTCCTCATCTTCGAAGGTGTCGTCTCCTTTTTGAATATGCTCGACGATCAAACTCATTGCTTCTTTGAGCTGTCTAATATCCGAGGCTTGATTCGAATCTTCCTCCATGTCCAAAGGGGTCGAGCGGTAGTTGTTGTCGCTCTCAGCTAAATTGCAGATTAAAATCCGAGCATCCTCAATCGTCTTTGTAGCAAAATTACCATTACTTGCTATATCTAGAGATAGCTGGTTTTTAGGGTCAACTCCTTCATAAACTTTGTTCATCAAGCCACCATCTGTGAAACCATGATGAGGGCAGTCTCTCTCATATGCTTTGAAGCGCTCCCAAGCTTCACTAAATGATTCAGTTTTTCCTTGTCTAAATCCTTGTATCTTACTCCTCAAGAGGTTGGAGCGAGATCTGGTGTAAAAGTGATTTAGAAAAGCGGCCTTACATTCCTCCCAAGTTGTAATCGATGCCGGAGGCAGAGACTTCAACCATCTACTTGCCTTGTCTTCAAGGGAAAACGGAAAAAGTTTGCACATCGAGTAGTTCTGAGACTCCTTGGATGTAGCAGTTACTCCACATATTTCTTCGAAATGTTCAATGTGGTCTATTGGGTGCTCCGTGCTAAAACCAAGAAATTGGTTTTGCTTTACCAAGGTGATAACTTGAGGGCTTATTTTAAAATGATCTTGTGGCGGTCTTGTAGGTTGAATCGCGGATCGGTCTTGAATGTGTTGATAAGGGGTATCAAATTCAGCAATGGTTTGAACGAATGGATCAAGTTGATCTTGCTCACGAACATCATCATGTTCTCGGGTGTACTCTTCATCATCCATAGCAACTCCTTGATCGTTCCTCCCAGGTGGAGGATTGTTAAGGTCTCCAAAATTGTGGTTCTGGTTCTCCATTGAGCTAACCCTAGAGTTCCTGAAAATTTAAAAGAAAATATCAAAGTAAACTGAAACATAAATGCCAAACAAAAGTTTAAAAACAAAAATAAAAGATCCTAGACGATAATCCTAGTCTTTAAACTCAAAAGTGACTTAATAGGTCCCTGGCAACGGCGCCGAAAAGCTTTATGTGTGTGGAATTTCACTTCAATCTTTTACCTCAAAAGACCACACGAATACTGCAAGTGCACAGTTGATCGGTAGTAGTATTTAAGGATCGATCACACAGAGACGAATAAATCAGGTTAAGAGTTTGCTAGAGAGGAAAATGGCTAAGACAATAGTAAGATGGGGGTTTTTGGTTGGGTTCGTAACTAAACAAAGCTATAACTAAATGCGAATAAACTAAGGAAATATAAATGGACGGAATGTTGGGCTGTAGGAAATTCTCAGGGTATCAAGCACCGGTTTAAGCCTAAAGGGAATAGGTGTGGAAGTTCAATGGTTAAACGTCTTTGGACTACGAAACACGAAGGAACGAGAGATAAGCTACTCGCTAATCACCTATCTAAAGTCTATATACTCCGTTACTCAACTTTCGCAGGCAACGACGCATATATCCTAGCAATTAAAGCAAGTTCAATTCTAATCTGTAAAGTTCTATAACTCAACTGACGCAGATTATAACACGATACTTGTCTAGGCTATTGCGAGCGAGTTTACAACACTTGTGATGTGTAATACGCCTATGATCAATCACTAGTTAGCTAATCAAGCAATATGCATTAAGAATAAACCTAGAACAAAGAACTAAGATGAACTAAACCAGATCTAAACACCCTTAAACAAACGATAACATGAAACCCTATTACCCAACAAGTAAACTACTCACACATACTCATGCAAATCAAAACCATATGAATAAGATATTGCATGAAAAAAAATTGTTTTTAATGTACTATTATAAAAAATAATATCGAATTCAAACATGCAACAATAGTAAAAAAAGAAATTTATTAAATACTCAAAAAGGCCTTTAATATATTTTAATTAAAAAAAATTAAGGAAGACAAGAAAAAGGTGGAAGCCCGTTGGCCGAGTGGTTGGCTTAGGGTTTATTAATGCTTCTTCACTAGGAGGTCTGGAGTTCGAGCCCCGGATAATGCAATTTATTAATTTTGCAGATTAATGGAGACAAATTTACAGACAATCTCATGTGATGCGCAATTATTCCATCAAGAGCATGGAGCAGGATTGGTCCATATACAGTAGAACCTCTATTAATTAATAATCTCTATAAATTAATATTTTTTTCGGTTCCAAGATGGGACTAGTGTAATTTTAGACACAATTCAATAATATAATAAAATATTTTTTTTTGAAAATCCTTTGTTAATATATGGTCCCGTCAATAATATAAATTAATAATTATATAAAATTATCTAAATATATGTATATATACACATCAATTTTTGTTAGAGTTCATTTTTAATTTTTTTATTACATGAAAATCTTTGAGTGTTATATTCAAAAACATGATAATTGTTATTTTCCTTGTAATTGATTTTATAAAAATATTAGTTATAACGATTAAATCTTATTTTTTACTTTTTTTTTACCAAATTAGGAAAGCCTCTCTATAAATTAATAATTATTAATTTATAGAAAAATGAAAATCTCTATAAATTAATAAATTTTCATGATTCTAATTTTATTAATTTATAGAAGTTTGACTGTAAATTCATATGTAATAGTTCCGATAAATCTAGTGTTTAAAAAAAAATAAAAAGAAAATGTAAAGGGCAAATAAATATTTCTCCTCGATTAAGACAAAAACCCCAAAAATCAGAAACCAAAAAGAAAAAAAAAAAAAGTTAAAAGGATAACACAAAACCCCCCTTTCGTCTTCCCCAAATTCACACTACCACACAGACAAAATCACACCGAAAATGGCGGTTTCTTCCGGAACATTCTCCATCTTCCTCTGCATCAAAACGCCATCGCTCCGCAACGCATCGACTCCTCATTCTTCTCTCAGGCTCGCCTCTCACCCGGCGGCTAAGCTACGCTTGGTACGAGCAGTAACATCTGCGACTGAGTCTTCCGAGCCAACCGCAACCAATAAGAGAGTGCCACGCGGTATCATGAAGCCTCGACCAGTGACCCCTGAGATGCAAGACATCGTCGGTCTTCCTGAAATCCCTCGCACACAAGCTCTCAAACGCATTTGGGCTTACATCAAAGAACACGACCTTCAAGTAAATCAAATCTAGTTTCTCTCTTTACAACATTCTGGTTTGGTCTTTCTTAGGGTTATGTCTTGATTTCTTCAATCTGGCTGTTTGCTGTTTTAAAAGGGTCAAATTTTAGGGTTTCTGGTAGGAAAATTGGATAAGGGTTGTCTTCTTATTACTTAAAGCTGAGAACTTTGTTTCTGTGCATAGTTGCAATCTAGAGCTTGTCTATTAACTAATGAAGGTAGTTTGAATGTCTTGTAAAATTTGCTTATTGGGAGTGAAGATTGTTATATAGTAGTTGATATTAGTGACCAATTGCTTCATATGATTTTTGTGGTAGATGTGTATAAGCAGTTTTGATTCTTTGATTGAGTCTGACTTGAACATGTTTGGCAATGTGTGTCCTTTGAGGTGACAGATATGTTTCTCAGCCTCTCTGTTCATGAGCCTTTTTCTCTAGTACTAGATAAATGTCTAGATTGGCATTCTCAAGATGGAACTCTTTCAGCTCTTGAAATGCTTCTCTATTGTATTTCAATTTTTTAAGATGCAACTTTTGGTATTTTTGCTGTTTGGTTTAGGTTCTCTTTCAGCTCTTGAAATTCTTGTTCTATTGTGTTTCAAGTGCTGAAGATGTTGTTTCTCTGTAGCTTTTATAGTCTATAAGCAACCAAGTAGCCAAAACTTATTGTGTTACTTTCTCTTAGAAAGCTCTTGCTTATTTTTCTCTTTTGCTATGTACAATGATGTTTTACTGATTGACTAATTTGTTCTTCAGGACCCACAAAACAAGAGAGAAATACTATGTGACGAGAAGCTGAAGAAGATATTCGAAGGCAAAGATCGGGTTGGGTTCCTCGAGATTGCAAAGCTCATTGGTCCTCACTTCCTCTGATGGAATGATAGCCAGAAGTTGGAGAAGACTTTAGATTAAGATTAGTAAGTTAGGGTTTTTGCAAACAGAGTACTTGAGAAGGTTTACTTGTCTTTTTTTTTTGTTTTTTTTGTGTGGCTTCAATGGATGTTATGTACTTATGTAGACCTTGCTTCCTAATGTTGTCTGCGTTCTCGTTTCCATTTAAGATTCGATGTCTTGGTTTTTTTTGTGGCTTCAGTGGATGTTATGTAGACTATTAACTGCGTGGTATAAAACAAAATACCTGTAAAAACCTGCAGAAATTAACAGAGTCAAATAATAACTTTCATCAATCTCAAATTTAATAAATTTATGTATATATATCTGCTTTCCTCAGCTCATCTTCTGCTTCTTCCACATCTACAACATGCTTGTTGTTTTTTTTTTGCATCATGTTCTGTAAATGGTTTATATGATTTGATATATTGCAATTGAAAGCATGTTTAACCGCACTCTTTTTAGATGGACAGGCATGTTCTATAAATTACCGATTTGCTTTTGCATCATGTTCTGTCAGTTAGAGATCAAATTACCACTTACACAGTCACACAGTTTTTTTTTTCTTTTTTAGAAACATCAAAAGGTCATATAATTATAATAAAAATGAAAATCATTATTCTGAATAAATAAGTATATTACTGCATGATTAGTTA
Organism: Camelina sativa; assembly: GCF_000633955.1. Classification (NCBI taxonomy): domain Eukaryota; kingdom Viridiplantae; phylum Streptophyta; class Magnoliopsida; order Brassicales; family Brassicaceae; genus Camelina; species Camelina sativa. Next base: position 19,265,395 of record NC_025703.1, on the reverse strand, counting down.
TAAATATTATCTAAAAAGGGGTTTGGAGAGTGTTGTTATATATATACTGTATATTGTTGAAAGAGAAAAATGTTTCTTTGATGATTATGCTTTATATCTCTTATACATACAGACAACTTTCTAAACTAAGATAAGGATACATTTAAACAATATATGTAGAGATAATGCTAAATTCCCTAAGCTCAATATTAACATTTATCATAATCTTCTAGATTCTTCTAGAAAGAGAAACATTCTCTTGATTTCCATCTTTTGGGTTTTGTCATCTCGACCTAGGCCGCGGTTCTCCATCTCCTTATAAAAAATAAAGGAAATCTTAAAATCCTCAAAACCTGTCTTGCCTCCCAAGTAACTACGATGCCGCTGCGTCATGTTTGGCTTCGAGTAACCCTTCGATCATCCAAACAGGGATATTGTCCAAGATCATCAACTGCAACGATCAAAGCCAAACAAATTGTTAAAGTAATAGCCAATTTGAAATTAAAAAAGATTTAAGAGCAAAATAGTTCAAAACACATCACCCAATTAAAACCCTAATTGATAAATTAAAAAAACCGTAAATCGCAGCAGTAACTGACAGCCACGAGGAACATCGGTCACTTATCTTTAGTAGAGACTCCATACTTCTCCTGCAACTTAGCGAGCTCCTCTTCCTTCTTCTTTAGGTCAACCTTCCTGCTCATCTTAGTGGGTTGGTAATACTGCACGATAAGGTACCGATTCGCTACCTGGAAGCCGGTGAGACAATCGACAGCTCTCTTGGCGTCGTAGATATTGTCGTAAACAACGAAGGCCGTGCCTTTTGTGGCCTTGTCGCAACCGATTCGAATCTGACGAATACCACCTTTTTTGCAGTAGTTACCGAAGATATCGTACATCTCTTCGCTCGTTATGCTAAAAGGTATGTTACGAACGTAGAGCAGACGAGTCACCTCCGGTGGGAGCCTGATGTCTTCTGCCTTGAGTTCGCGAGGATGTGGCGGCATTGTCGTGGCTTCTCTTCTTCTTAATTCCTTAAGCCGGAGAACAAAACTTCTCTAAGAAAAAAGAAAAGTCTAGTCTGATTTCGATCGACGTGAGTATATTTATAGGGTTGGAATTGGAACAATTATGTAAAGGTGTGGTTGGTTATTATGGAAATAGAGTAAGCTTAACAAAAAAAAATACTGGCGACGAGATATATTGACGGTGTTATGTAAATCATTAACCGAAAGGAACCTACCAAACCGATAATTTGTGATTGGTTTAGTGTCCAATTATTGTGTTACCGGTTTGAGATTTGCTATCCAAGTATCCAACCACACATACACATGTGACTCGGGTTATTAATTATCTCTGTTCTTGTTAATTAACAAAATAGCCCTTCCTATTCGTATTGTTTATCAATCCATCCAATCAGATTCATAAAGGAGCTTTATTAGTCTATACGATACAAAATATTTTGACGATGATATTTTAGACCAATGTATTCTTGATCAGTGAGGATGTTTCGTCGATGTTCACAACTCACCGTTGAGGTCAGGAAGAAGCTGAATACACATTTTTTTCATAATTGTTTCTGAGTTTTCGATGCTAAAACCGGGGAGAAATCAAAATTTTCACACTTTAAAAAATATACGATTATGCTAAATCATAATCCAAGTAAACTCAAAGTTTAAATCTCATACATACTGTTAAATCAAGAATTCACACAATGAATTTGTTTAAATTGGGAACAAATTCACTTAAAATCTCTCTAGAAAGATTGGATTAAAGTTAGAAAATAAAGAGGGGGTTATGATCTCTTGAGGAAGAAGTTAGGGTTTCGCTCAAGAACAACTAAAAAGTAGGTTTTTGTATTAATTGCTTGATGCCTTACAAGGAGAGGACACCTCTCTATTTATATGAATGCATTGATTACAAGATAAGTCTATTTTCCTTAAATCTCGAATCTTCAAATATGATAAATTTCCTCTTCTGATGATCAAGTCGGGCTTAGGGGGCGGTCTCAGAAGTCGGTCAAGTGACTTCGTCGGGCTTCTGCTTATAGGCCCGTTTAGCTTACCCAAAAGGGGGTCCCCCGGTTCAGTTGATGTGCAAAATTACTCGGTTTAGGTCGGTATGTCGTTGGTGCTAAATCCCGCACCAAGAATTAGTCCCCCCCAGTTCGGTAGATTCGATTATCCATTCGAGTTTCCGAACTATAGGAAAAAATATTCGATCTAAACTTTGGAAAACTGAATTCCGAGCACGCGAACTGATGTGAGCGCGGGTCACGATCGTTTACTGAGTCGCTCAGGAAGGATCTAGAAAAGTTCAAAACGCAAAGCTTAAAGAAAAAGACAAAATAGGCCACGTCCTTAGGCTGGACGCGGGAACCACATCGTTGTGCGTCAGGACTCGTCGCCTCGTTAAAACCTTCTCCGGTAAACCTCATGGGAAAAACCCGAAGTAAGGAAAAAGAGTACGAGTTATGATCCTAACGTCTTTGGCGCCCTCGTCCTTGGGTAAGGACGAAGACCGTGTCCTCGCGGGTGATATGAGTGTCTGAGAGGTGTCCGGGTCCGGCGCGTGTCCGATCCCGTGCTCACATCATGCACCGTTACAGTTGCTAATCAAGGTTGAGACGTGTCGTAGATCATAATGACTTTTGTAAGTTGGTTGCTCTCTTCATTGCTGACCAGCTAGCTCGCAATTCCAGAAGAGGAAGCTCAGTCTTCGCAGGCTATTAGGTTTGTGATCTCCGAACTGAATGATGATTCAGATCGGGATGATAATTGACAACTGGATGACCTCAAGATGTCATTGTTGAAGATATAGATATTACACTTTCGTATCGACATGATAATTGACCACTTTGAGGAGAGCGAGATACTGGGCTCAGATTATTCCCCTTTTGCGGTTTCACGCGAGTCAAGTATGTGGCCAGGATGTCGAAAGATTTAAATAGAACGGAAGCTATTTGATGATGAACTGAAATCGAAGCTATCTGCAGCCAAGCTGAAACTGAAGTTGTATGATGACGAACTGAAACTGAATTATCTGAAGACAAGCTGAAGCTGAAGCTGCCTGAAGTTGACCTGAAAGTGAGGTGTCTGAGGACGACTTGAAAGTGAAGTTGTCCGAAGACGAACTGAAAAATTGTCTGAAGGACAAACTGAGAAGTTGTCTGAAGACGAAGTGAAAAGTTGTCTGAAGACGAACTGAAAAGTTTTTTGAAGGACAAACTGAGAAGTTTTCCGAAGACGAACTGAGAATTAATCTGAAGGATGAACTGAAACTCAAGTTGTCCGAAGACGAACTGAAAAGTTGTCATGGTTGGACAAATTTCTTTTGCAAGAAATAAAGTTTTCTCTAATCAGAATTTTACAAGGGGCGGGACGTCTCCCGGCTTACACCGAGTAATCCTTATTAGGTAATTCAACCCAAGCGCAAAGATGCGTTAGCGGAGGGCGAAGTACGGGACTTCGGCTTACCTCCTTTGCTCCAGTTCGGAAGTCGGACGGCGAAAAAAAGACTCTGGGTTCGGTTTTTAGTAGTAGTAGTTTTTTTTGTGTGTGTAACCGCAGCATTTAATGCTGACACGGTTTCGCAGCGCAATCTGATTGTCCTTGGCGAATGTGCTCTTACAATATGATTGGTGTAAAAAATATTGGGACTCAGCGGTTATTCCCCCCCCCCCCTTCACTATAAATAGGATGGGAAGGGGTATGTTGAGCATCTCACATCCAATTCATAGAAAAAACACAATATGCCAATAACAACCCGATCTGCGTGGTTGAAGTGTGCCCGAGAGCTAATCGCCGCTGGAGTCAGTTAGGAAATCTAAACTACTTCTTAGTGCCAGGTCGTCCTGAAACTCAAGTTGTCTGAAAGATGAGCTGAAACTCAAGTTGTCTGAAGGACAAACTGACAAGTTATCTGAAGACGAACTGAAACTCATCCGAAGACAAACTGAAGAGTTGTCTGAAAGACGAACTGAAAAGTTCTCTGAAGGACGAGCTGAACATGTCTGTTTAAAAGAATGTTCGTCCTTGACTTGCGAGCGTGGAGCCCGGATTTTTGCAGTAATGAGTTCGGAGTCGCAAACTAAGTTTATACGAAGCATGGCTCGGTTTTTTTTTCTTTTTTTTTTCTTTTTGCGAGGCATGGCTCGGTTTTTTTTTTTTTTCGGAACTAATGAGTTCGGATTTCCGATCTGATCAGATACGCCATCATGTTGAAGAGATCTCTCACAATAACGATTCATGCATAAAAAATCAAGAAATCCAAGGCATGTGGTATAGAGGATAGCAAATCAAATGCATATGATCAAGTGATAATGATCTCCAAGTTCATCCGTTTTGATGATTCTATATGGCATGAGTATATCTAGCGTGAGGTGATTTGAGTAAGTTAACACATATGAATGTATAGAAAACTTATCTTGATGAATGTGTCGGACAGAATGTGTCTGCTTCAGAAACACGGTGATATCTTTTGGTAGGAATAGTCAATTGACATGAAATTGGTCTTCTTAGAAAGATGAGCATCTGGGCTTCAATTTGACATGTCGCTCGTCTGGTTCTTTATAGAATGACTGGAAATTTCTTTCAAAGTCGTTTCTCTTAACATGTCGGATTTGTGATTTGGAGTTTTAACGGATTATCTCAGGTTTAGAGAAATCGATAAAAATTTCTGCAGACAGCTCGGATTGAGACGAGGTAGATCTCGTTAAAACGACAAGCCTCGGGGCTTCAGATTGATATGTAATACGGCGTCTGGTTTTTCCTATAACGCCAAAAAAGTGCCTTCAAAGTTTGATTTTCTTGAAAGATCAAATCAACGATTTAGGGTTTTGACAAATCACACCAGTTGAGGGAGATGTGTGATAATTTTCTTAATACAGCTTGGATTAAGGAGATCTTGGTCCCTTTAGAAACATAAGCGTCGGGGTTTCAGATGTATATGTAATACGACATCTGGTACTCCCTAGATTGATGGGAAACATCGTTAAAACTCGGAGGTGGGTTCCGCAATATAGAGTTCTGTCTGATTACACCAGTTGAATCAAATTGGTGATAAGTTTCTTGAGGCATATCGGGTAGAGGCGAAGTCGGTATTGTAAGAGATATGAGACCTGGGGCTTCAAACTATTCTGCAGATCAACTACAGATTCTATCCGGGTCGCTGGGTATATGGTCATGAAGTTGACGGTCTGACAATTGCGAACAAGCTGCATCTGTTCAAGCAAATTGGTTATAAGTTGAGATACAGAGCACCGGTTGAGGTGTGGTTGATCTTGTGTTAGGGGTAGGCCCGTAACCTAACAAAAAGCCCAGCCCATAAGAAGGCCCAAATAAACCTTAAGGAAGGGAAGAGGTATTTTGGTCTTTGTAATGGACGAACCGACACAGTTCCCTATAAAAGCGGGCGCACGGCGTTCGATCAAAAGGAGAAAAAAGGAGAGACAAGGCTTTTTACCCGTTGAAGGTTAAAAGCGAAGGATTCGAAGACTCGTCCATCTAACTCGTCCATTCTAACTCGTTCATTATTTGCTAACTCGTCTAAGTTGTATTGTAACCCGTCTTTTGTGCTCCTACACCGATTAATAGAAGAAAACTTCGACCATACTTTTACCGAACTTAAACATTCTAATTGTGACCGATTTAGACATCAACAATTTGGCGCGCCAGGTAAGGGGAGCCAAGTCGAAATCTTCTTCGAAAGTTTGAAGAACGGACCTACAACAACTAGACGAGATAACCATTGTTACTAAAGAAGGAAGTAAGGAAGCTGGTTCGTCGGATGGAATGACCACTCCAGCGGCGGATCAAGGGGAACAAACCACACTCCCAACTCCGGACGCCCCAAGAAAGGCTGCGGCGACAGAGAGCCCAGGGACGTTCGTCATTGCGACAAACTTAACCAGCCCGGCGACCGAAGAACCAACGCTGAATCCTGTGCAGCTCGCATTGCTCAGTAGCCAACCCGTTTCCAGTATAGACGAACTCTTTCGCAGGATATTGATGCGTCTCGACTAACAAGAAGAGCAAACTAATACTCGGTTAGACGCGCTGATTGCAGCACAAATCAACTCTCAGGACGAGATCAACCATCTCCACTCCACCATGCAAAATTTGGCAAGTTTCATCCCAGCCATGACGAAGCTAGAGACAAGTGTACGAGGAGGCCAACCAGAGCGCAATCCCGCCCCACGCATCGACGAGTGAGACAATGGTACAAAGGACGCCAAGCTGAAAGAAATTCGAGAGAAGATGCAAGAAATGGTAACAGTCTTCCATAGAGCATCAAGTAAAGCACCTGAAGTGGATCTCATGCTCGAAACAACGCAACGAACCCCGTTCTCTAGAAAACTCGCTACTACGGCGGTAAAACGTGCAGTCAAGCCAAGGTTGGGCTATTATGACGGCATGGTCGGTCCGCGAGACTTCTTGCTTACCTTCGGCGTATCCCTTGGCCCTTTACAGTTCAGCCCAACGGAATACGATGCTGGAGCCTGCCAGGTCTTTGCCGAGCATTTGACAGGAACCGCTTTAAGCTGGTTCTCAAGACTCCCACCTGGGTCAATCGATAGTATCAAGGACCTGATAACTGCATTCTTGAAACAATTCTCTGTTCTAATGGAAAACAAGAACTCTCATGCCGACCTATACGCCTTGACTCAACAATAAAATGAATCACTCTGGTCTTTTATTGGACGCTTTAGAGAGGTCGTCGTCAACGTCTCGATCCTAGACGCGGCTGCTATCATTGCACTCAATAAGGCACTTTGGTACGAGTCTTGATTTAAAGAAGAGCTATATTTAACTCATGTGGAAACCATAGCTGACGCCCTGGGACGAGCCGCGAAACACATCAAGCTTGAAGAAGAGAAAGTGGTCAACGCTAAGAAACACTCCGGCGAAACAAGCGTTGCGACCAAACAGCCAGTAATCACAGCTCCGAAAGTCGAATATGTCGAGCCACGACAACACTTTACCAGAAATCAAGATCGAACTCGTCGAACTTTTGCGATCGGCGAAAATAAATACATCCGGAAGGAAGGAGGTGAGAGCAGTGCGACCCAGTATTGTGATTATCACCAAAGTACCACCCATGCGACTGAGGAATGTCGTTACCTCCAAACGATCCTGATGGAATGATACAAAAAAGGGACAATAGTCATCGAATCCGACAGAAGCAAGACGACCCGGCCCAGGAACAGCGACATCAAGCGAGCTGAGAATATCGCTCAAAAATTTGTCAAGGATTCCAAAACCCTCGCCGATCAAAGCGAAGACGAAATGGAAATTCCAGGCGCCATCAGTCATGAAAAATGGCAACGTACAGACCGACAAGCCGACCAGCGCCCCCCAAGCATAAGACGGATAAACATGATCATGGGTGGATTAACAGGATGCAATGACTCGGTCAGGTCAATAAGAGACTATACTAAGCAGGTCGAAATAAGGAAGTCATGGCCTTCAAAAATAAGCTCCGAAAACGGAACGATTTCCTTCGAAAATAACGACCTAGAAGGTTTGGATCTGCCGCACAACGATCCCCTGGTCATCGAACTACTGATCGGCGAAAGCGAGGTCACAAGAATTTTGATCAACACCGGAAGTTCGGTAAACGTGATCTTCAGGAACGTCCTTGCACAAATTGAGATCGGAGAGAGTGACATCAAGCCAGAATGCCATTCTTTGACCGGTTTCGATGGGGATCATATCATGTCAGTCGGCACCATCGATCTGCCAATTTTCGTGGGAAGCATGATCAGGTATTTCAGGTTCGCCGTCATCGACAAGCCGACTATCTACAACGTAATCCTTGGGACCCCGTGGATCCATAAGATGAAAGCAGTACGATATCATCAGTGCGTCAAATTCCCAACGTATCATCAGTGCGTCAAATTACCAACCCCTAAAGGTATATATACGCTACGCGGAAACCAACAAAGTGCAAGAGCCTGGTTCCTGATCGAACACATGATTCGTACAGGAAAGAAGTTATAGCAATCAAAGCAGCGTGTCAGCGACGACAGCTCGTCACCGACCGACGGAAAGCTGACCCCAATTCAGCAGGGCGTCGCTGCAACAGAAGAAGTATGTTTGGACTCAATGCCGATCCAAGCAAAACCGATGCAAGTTAGGACCCGAAAGATCGCAAGCCGTAACGACGAAGTGGACAAACTCCTTGGCGCTGGATCCATCATCGAAGTAAAATATCCTAACTGGTTGGCCAATCCAGTAGTCGTAAAAAAAAAGAACGGGAAATGGCGAGTCTGCGTGGATTTTACCGACCTAAACAAAGCTTGCCCAAAGGATAGTTTCCCTTTGCCATGAATTGATCAACTCGTCGAAGCAAACGCAGGAAACGAGCTGCTGACCTTCATGGACGCCTTTTCCGGGTACAATCAGATATTAATGCACAAAGACGACCGGGAAAAAACATCGTTCATAACAGACAGGGGGACATACTGCTACAAGGTCATGCCTTTCGGCTTAAAAAACGCGGGGGCAACTTACCAACGACTGGTGAATAAAATGTTCGCTGAACAACTCGGTAGGACGATGAAAGTTTATATAGACGACATGCTTGTCAAGTCACGGCGGGCAAACGATCATATCACCCATTTACGACAATGTTTCGACGTCTTAAACAAGTACGGAATGAAGCTAAACCCAGCCAAGTGCACTTTTGCAGTCAAATCGGGAGAGTTCCTCGGCTACTTGGTGACCCGGCGAGGCATTGAAGCAAACCCCAAGCAAATTAAGGCAATACTCGACCTACCATCACCAAAAAATGCTAGGGAAGTGCAGCGACTAACTGGACGAATTGCGGCCCTAAATCGTTTCATATCCAGGTCAACTGACAAGTGCCTACCTTTCTACCAACTCCTCAAGACCAAAGGGAAGTTCGAATGGAACGAAGCCTGCCACGATGCATTCAGCAAGTTAAAGAGCTACTTATCCACCCCCTCCCCCTCCGATTCTTGCCAAGCCAGAGTTTGGAGAAGTCCTGTTACTCTACATTGCAGTTTCCGAATCCGCCGTCAGCGGCGTACTCGTCAAGGACGACCGAGGAGAACAACGACCTATTTTCTATATAAGTAAATCCCTTGATTATGCATAAACGTGTTACCTGACAGTCGAAAAGGTCGCCCTGGCAGTCGTCACATCGCCAAGGAAGCTCCGACCATATTTTCAGTCACATACCATTGCCGTCCTATCCAACCAGCCCCTATGATCTGTATTACACAGTTCAAATCAATCTGGCCGGTTGACGAAGTGGATGATCGAACTCAGCGAGTACGAAATCGAGTACAACACACGCCCAGCTGCTAAATCCCAAGTGTTGGCCGACTTATTAATCGAGCTACCACTAGACGTATCCGGGCCAACCCCCACTGACCTAACAGACGACCGATGGACATTGCATGTGGATGGAGCATCTTCGCACCTTGGATCCGGTGTGGGAATCCGCCATACTTCTCCAACCGGCGAAATCTTAGAACAATCTTTTCGTCTTCGGTTTCAAGCAACCAACAATGCCGCCGAGTATGAAGCACTTATCGTCGGACTTAAGTTTGCTAGCGGGATGCAAATCAGACGNGAGCTGCTGACCTTCATGGACGCCTTTCGGCTTAAAAACGCGGGGGCAACTTACCAACGACTGGTCAATAAAATGTTCGCTGAAAAACTCGGCAGGACGATGAAAGTTTATATAGACGACATGCTTGTCAAGTCACGGCGGGCAAACGATCATATCACCCATTTACGACAATGTTTCGACGTCTTAAACAAGTACGGAATGAAGCTAAACCCAGCCAAGTGCACTTTTGCAGTCAAATCGGGAGAGTTCCTCGGCTACTTGGTGACCCGGCGAGGCATTGAAGCAAACCCCAAGCAAATTAAGGCAATACTCGACCTACCATCACCAAAAAATGCTAGGGAAGTGCAGCGACTAACTGGACGAATTGCGGCCCTAAATCGTTTCATATCCAGGTCAACTGACAAGTGCCTACCTTTCTACCAACTCCTCAAGACCAAAGGGAAGTTCGAATGGAACGAAGCCTGCCACGATGCATTCAGCAAGTTAAAGAGCTACTTATCCACCCCCTCCCCCTCCGATTCTTGCCAAGCCAGAGTTTGGAGAAGTCCTGTTACTCTACATTGCAGTTTCCGAATCCGCCGTCAGCGGCGTACTCGTCAAGGACGACCGAGGAGAACAACGACCTATTTTCTATATAAGTAAATCCCTTGATTATGCATAAACGTGTTACCTGACAGTCGAAAAGGTCGCCCTGGCAGTCGTCACATCGCCAAGGAAGCTCCGACCATATTTTCAGTCACATACCATTGCCGTCCTATCCAACCAGCCCCTATGATCTGTATTACACAGTTCAAATCAATCTGGCCGGTTGACGAAGTGGATGATCGAACTCAGCGAGTACGAAATCGAGTACAACACACGCCCAGCTGCTAAATCCCAAGTGTTGGCCGACTTATTAATCGAGCTACCACTAGACGTATCCGGGCCAACCCCCACTGACCTAACAGACGACCGATGGACATTGCATGTGGATGGAGCATCTTCGCACCTTGGATCCGGTGTGGGAATCCGCCATACTTCTCCAACCGGCGAAATCTTAGAACAATCTTTTCGTCTTCGGTTTCAAGCAACCAACAATGCCGCCGAGTATGAAGCACTTATCGTCGGACTTAAGTTTGCTAGCGGGATGCAAATCAGACGAATCTACGCTTTCTGTGATTCACAGCTTGTTGCCAATCAATTTTTCGGCGAATACGACACAAAAAGCGAACCGATGGCAGCATACCTTGAAGTAGTCAAAATTCTGTCCAAATAATTCGACGAATTTGAGCTCGTCAAAATCCCCAGAGGGGACAAGCTCAGGCCGACGCCTTAGCAGCACTCGCTTCAACATCCGACCCGGACCTACGACGTATCATCCCAGCCTAACGAAACGCCAAGTATCTTGGTATAGAGGGAACACGAGCCGAGACATGCCTCGCCCTTCACCAGCCTAACGAAATCCGAACCACATATCGAACAGCGACATCGCGTCGGCAATGCGAACCTCCCTCAGAAAACAATCCAACGGACTGACGAGTTGAAATCCGGTCATATCTCGCCGATGGTGACGTGCCAACAGACANGGGCAATACTCAACCTACCATCACCAAAAAATGCTAGGGAAGTGCAGCGACTAACTGGACGAATTGCGGCCCTAAATCGNTACCACTTACTTCGATGGACCGCATCAGGATCCCTTCTCTTATGTATACACGGCGACGACACAGAACGTGTCATGATAGAAACCCACGAGGGAGCCGGCGGAAACCACTCGGGTGGACGAGCCCTGGCNTTATCCACCCCCTCCCCCTCCGATTCTTGCCAAGCCAGAGTTTGGAGAAGTCCTGTTACTCTACATTGCAGTTTCCGAATCCGCCGTCAGCGGCGTACTCGTCAAGGACGACCGAGNTTAGTCACCGAAAATGGTTCGCAGTTCATTTCTCTGCAATTCAAAGATTTTTGTGCAAGGTGGCGAATCAAATTGCGAAAGGCAACACCAAGATACCCACAAGGAAATAGAAAAGCCAAAGCAACAAATAAAACTATACTTGACGGCTTGAAGAAGAGGTTGGATGCTAAGAAGGGCGCTTGGGCTGACGAACTCGACGATGTACTTTGGTCTTACCGAACAACCTCACGACAAGCTACCAACCAAACTCCGTTTTCTCTGGCTTATGGGATGGAAGCAATGGCACCTGCTAAAGTCGGCAGTACGAGCCTTCGACGAACAATGCTCGTCCAAGATACCGCACTCAACAGTCAAATGCTCCTCGATCGATTCGACGAGTTGGAAGAAGAACGCGACAAAGCGCTGAAACGAATTCAGAACTATCAACTCGCCGCAGCGAAATACTACAACAAGAAGNTTATGCATAAACGTGTTACCTGACAGTCGAAAAGGTCGCCCTGGCAGTCGTCACATCGCCAAGGAAGCTCCGACCATATTTTCAGTCACATACCATTGCCGTCCTATCCAACCAGCCCCTATGATCTNTGACACTTTGACAAAAGAAACCTCGTCCTCAGAAAGGTCTTCGAGAACACCGCCGAGCCTAACGCCGGGAAGATGGGAGCCAACTGGGAAGGCTCATACCAAATATCCAAGGTCGTTCACCCTGGCGTTTACGAACTTTTAACAATGAGCGGCGAACCTGTACCAAGGTCTGGGAACTCCATGCATCTAAAGCGTTACTACTACTAAAAAAAAAAAAAAAAAGTTTGGCTATGATCAGCTTGCTCTTTCTATTTTGAACAATCATGTAATGTGAACTACGAGCGGCTTGATCCCTCCTGATCGGGGGGTACGTAGGCAGTCCTGTCTTATGGGACCCAGCTACTCTATAAAAGTCGAGTCGCAACTCGCAAAAAAGGGGTAAGCCGAAAATCATGAGTCGCACCTAAATCTATAAAAGCCGAGTCGAAACTCGCAAAAAAGGGGTAAGCCGACATTCATGAGTCGCACATAACTCTATAAAAGCCGAGTCGCAACTCGCAAAAAAGGGGTAAGCCGACAATCATGAGTCGCACCTAACTCTATAAAGCCGAGTCGCAACTCGCAAAAAAGGGGTAAGCCGACATTCATGAGTCGCACCTAACTCTATAAAAGCCGAGTCCCAACTCGGAAAAAAGAGGTGAGCCGACAATCACGAGTCGCACCTAATCCTAAAAATCCAAGCCGAGCTGCGACTCACAACACGACGCTACTCGAAGCAAGAGTAAAACAGCAACATAAAAATAATATAAAGACTTTGTTCGAATGACGACAATAGTGTTAAAAAAAAAAAACGACCCCGCCTTTGCACATAAAAAAGGGGGAACAGAAAAAAGAATCATTCAATTCCAACATCGGCGTCAGATGGAGTGATGAACTCTAACCCGCCGATCGTCGTCTGCTAGTAACGGCATGACTCCTTCACATCTTTCAACACGACAATTGGGACGTTAGCACCATTAGCGACCATCTCCTCCAGGTACGCACAAATCCCCTTGGCACGATTGCTCTCATCAAAGTAGTGCCTCGTGCCTTCCAGTTGACTAATATAACGACACAACACGTTCTTCAAACGGCCTTCGACCAATAGACTCAAGGTCGCCTTGTTCAAGGTCAGGTATCACAACTTCCGCAAATAATGCCTCACGACGAGAACTCTCGTACTGTAGTCGTTCCCATTGCCACGTCGGAACAAAGAGCCCCTCGTCGATCAACACTTCAAGACATTCTACGATCCCGTATACACGACAAAAACCAAAGTAACGGTCGAATAAACGACGCATAGCAATGATGTAAGCCCTCAGCCGCTGAATGCGAGCATGGTAGTAATCAAGCTCGGAGCGGATAAGTTTGTCGAACCTCATAATACGTCGCTCCCGCTCTCTCCGCAACCACGTCGACCTCGTCGTTACCGACATCAGAACAACCTTTCCCAAGACACAAAAGAAAGAGCAAATCGCCAAAGCAAAACACGAAATGAATTTGGCAGAGATTGAAGGTTTAATTATACGGTATGAGGCACAATTTCCAAAGATAGGCGCCCAGTAACAGACGCCTCGGAAATCACAACCATTAAATGACAAGTAATTATTACGCAAAACGATAATAAAATTCAAAAGGAGCCAGCACCCGGCAACGACAGTTTAACATACGGGAGCCGACCCCAAAACACGGCGCAAAAGAAAGCGTACACAGGAACCGACCCTAAACACGGCAGGAACGATAACGATTCAAACAAATTTATGAAACAAGACCATCAACTGGAGACTCGCGGCCAGGAGTCGGAGGACATCCATCAGCAGGACGTTCTTTATTCGGAGCGCTCGCGTCTTTTTCAACCTGTTGCTCGGTCCCATCAGCCTCGGCCTCCCCACTATCAGACCCTTTGCGCTCAACCTCCTCATCACGATCCTCGTCACCCCCGCTCTCAGGAGAAGCGACCCAATCTGGGATAGAGGGGAGAGGCTCAACAAAGACCGAAGCAACGTCGAAATCAGCATCGACAATGTCCAGAACCTCAATACTTTCCACCTCGTCCTTCAGCTGAGACATCACGGCGACAAACCCCTCCTTGACCCCATCGGCGGTTAGCGAAATTTGACCTTCGCCGACAAGCGTCTTGAGTATCTGGACGTTTCCAACAGCTTGATTATATTCCACGAATTTTTTCCTGGACGCCATAACCGCGTCAGCATACCCCTTGTGTTTGGCTAGCAGCTTTGGCACATGAGCGCTCAACTTAGTAAAGGCGCTAATCCTCTCAAAGTACCCGAACTCCTCACGCCGATCTTTGAGCCTCTTCGTCTCCGAGCTGAGGGTAAGCTGCAGCCTCCTACAAGAGGCGTCTAACGCCTCGAGCTTTTTCATAAGACCATCCCTCTCCGAGACTAATCTGCGTCGATGATCTTCAATCTTCGCAACCTCATTGCTCAACCTTTGATTAGATTGAACCGCCTCCCCAAGCTGGGCCTCGAGACGTTCAACCCTCTCAGCCAAACTCGACTCTCCCGGATGATCGCCCTCCAGATCACGAACGCGACGATCGTAGCGCGAAGCCAAACGATTAGTTCGTGCAATAAGCTGCAAAAAAAAAGAGAACGAGTGTAAAAAAAAAAAAAATACGAGAGGACATCATACGGGATCGGTAAATCTGACGAACCTCAAAAGCGGCTTGGGCAACGTCAGTAACCGCATCCTCTTCCTTCATCCTCTCAGCAGGAAGTATGCGACCTGCATCGAAATGAATCTTTCGAAAAAAGGTCAGCGCAGGATTGAGGGTCGTCCGGAAAAGGACGAGCTGAGGAGGAGTGAGTGAAGCTCCAGCCATAATCAGACGTCTTTTGCTTCTTTAAAGGATCTGGTCGCTTTTGGCCTGATCCCTCTTTCCTCTTCTGAGGACTTTTAGAAACCTCAGCGTGACGACGAGGAGCCTCGTCTGTCTTCCTTCTCGAGAGCGTCTCGGCAGGCCCGATGTGACGGTTCGGAGGAAGAATCTTGGAAGGCTGTCTCAAAGAAGTCTCGACCGACCGATGAGACTGGGA
>NC_025703.1:19226594-19249983 GCF_000633955.1 Camelina sativa | reverse complement strand
AAAAAAAAAAAAATACGAGAGGACATCATACGGGATCGGTAAATCTGACGAACCTCAAAAGCGGCTTGGGCAACGTCAGTAACCGCATCCTCTTCCTTCATCCTCTCAGCAGGAAGTATGCGACCTGCATCGAAATGAATCTTTCGAAAAAAGGTCAGCGCAGGATTGAGGGTCGTCCGGAAAAGGACGAGCTGAGGAGGAGTGAGTGAAGCTCCAGCCATAATCAGACGTCTTTTGCTTCTTTAAAGGATCTGGTCGCTTTTGGCCTGATCCCTCTTTCCTCTTCTGAGGACTTTTAGAAACCTCAGCGTGACGACGAGGAGCCTCGTCTGTCTTCCTTCTCGAGAGCGTCTCGGCAGGCCCGATGTGACGGTTCGGAGGAAGAATCTTGGAAGGCTGTCTCAAAGAAGTCTCGACCGACCGATGAGACTGGGAAGGAATTATCTGGGTCAAACCAATGTCGGCAGGATGAGTCTCGGGACGAGACTCCGAGCGAGGAGTCGAACGAGGCAAGGAAGAAGACTCTGGAACCCGACGGTAGCGAGCAGATACGTCGGGAACATTTGTGTTCAGTCTCCCCATTTTTCTGGCTAAAATCGTGGACAGCAGAAACGGTTTTAGGCAAGGGCACCAGAACCAAAAACTGAGTAAAAACAAAAAAAAACACATCGAGTTACCTTTCTTCCTCGAAGCTGGTATTTTCCTTGGACGACCTTTTTTCAACTCGGTACCCGGCCAGACGTAGGGACAAAGGAGCTTGATCGCGTTAACCTCAGCTTGAAGAGTAGGAGGATATGGAAGAAGACACCTTGAGACGACAACTACAAAAAGATGATGAACCAAGGGGGATTAGGTAAAACCAAAGCCCGACCAAGAACAGAAAGATAGTTAAACAAGAACGGTCGGCTACCGGGTGAAGGGTTCCACCCAGAAAACCAAGGAATGGACGGGTCCTATAGAACCCCAGGAGTAACTTCCAGAAAAAAATACGAGCCTTTCCAATTATACGTTTTTCCCTTGGCTCCTTCGACGAGAGTCGTATTCTTTGCCGAACCCAGGTAATAAATTCCGGGAGATTTAGTCCGATTCGACGGATTAAAAATTGTCAACTCTTCCAAATGGTTGCAAGTCAGCTCGACTCCTGCAGCCTCGGCCATAATCGAGAGACCCACGGCGTTCTGAAAAGTTGTTGGGGTAAATTGAGAAATGGCCGCCTTACGCCGAGCAAAGTACGTCATCAAGAAAGAGGGAAGAGGACAAGTGAGCCCACACTCAGTAAAGAATTTCTCCGAGAGACATATGAAGTCGGGAGGAGCATCCCAAGGACGTTGGGCCGGAGAAGGAATTAGAATATTTTGTTTAGTGCTCAACTTCCCAATGCCAACCGCGAAAATCGCCGAATCAATCTTCAGCGTCGATCTACCAACATGTGCAAAGGCGCCTTCAACCGGCGGAGGGAAATCAATCTCCTCGGGAAAGAACGGGTCATCGGTTAACGGCTCGTCAACCAAGGAAGGGATCCTGTAAGGAAGTCCCGACGAGCTTGAAACGGCTGGGTCGGAAGAAAGGCGGTGTTGAATCGTTGCAAGCCAAGCGATATCTGAATCCGTCGATGATGAACCGGAAGAAACTGGAGACCGAACCTTGCGACGAATAGATCTGGCCGAACCACCAGATTCGGAGGAGGTANAAAAATTGTCAACTCTTCCAAATGGTTGCAAGTCAGCTCGACTCCTGCAGCCTCGGCCATAATCGAGAGACCCACGGCGTTCTGAAAAGTTGTTGGGGTAAATTGAGAAATGGCCGCCTTACGCCGAGCAAAGTACGTCATCAAGAAAGAGGGAAGAGGACAAGTGAGCCCACACTCAGTAAAGAATTTCTCCGAGAGACATATGAAGTCGGGAGGAGCATCCCAAGGACGTTGGGCCGGAGAAGGAATTAGAATATTTTGTTTAGTGCTCAACTTCCCAATGCCAACCGCGAAAATCGCCGAATCAATCTTCAGCGTCGATCTACCAACATGTGCAAAGGCGCCTTCAACCGGCGGAGGGAAATCAATCTCCTCGGGAAAGAACGGGTCATCGGTTAACGGCTCGTCAACCAAGGAAGGGATCCTGTAAGGAAGTCCCGACGAGCTTGAAACGGCTGGGTCGGAAGAAAGGCGGTGTTGAATCGTTGCAAGCCAAGCGATATCTGAATCCGTCGATGATGAACCGGAAGAAACTGGAGACCGAACCTTGCGACGAATAGATCTGGCCGAACCACCAGATTCGGAGGAGGTAGCTCGTCGAAGGTGACTAGCGGCGAAAGGATCGGAGGATACGGATTGGGAGGATGTCATAATGAAAAATACGAAGTATGAACGAACTGACAAAAAGAGACGAGATAATAGAAAGGAAGAATACCTGAGTGAGGGAAGCAAAGCTCGAGAAGATGAAATAAGAAGGGTGGAGAAGCGGTATTTATAGGGAAGGAAGGAAGATTCTAGAGACGCAATCATTACAGTACGCGTTCGGCGACGGTACAGTTTCCGGATCTCACGCGCGTCAAGAATCGCATACGATGATTCGACCCCAAAACATCGAAAACTGCGTAATCACACGCGCGACCTTTTGCTTCTTCGAACCTTGTCTAAAGATCATCATCCCAACGACCAAGAGTGAAGGCCCACGCCCGTTCAGGCAAGTTGGGTTTCTGCGACGGACTCCAACAGAAAAGAAAGGTCGTAGGTTCGACCCCCGACATAGTTCTTTGCTTAAAAACTACGAACTAGGGGTGAGGAGGGGCTACTGTTAGGGGTAGACCCGTAACCTAACAAAAGGCCCAGCCCATAAGAAGGCCCAAATAAACCTTCAGGAAGGGAAGGAGTATTTTGGTCTTTGTAATGGACGAACCGACACAGTTCCCTATAAAAGCGGGTGCACGGCGTTCGATCAAAAGGAGAAAAAAGGAGAGACAAGGCTTTTTACCCGTTGAAGGTTAAAAGCGAAGGATTCGAAGACTCGTCCGTCTAACTCATCCATTCTAACTCGTTCATTACTTGCTAACTCGTCTAAGTTGTATTGTAACCCGTCTTTTGTGCTCCGACACCGATTGATAGAAGAAAACTTCGACCATCCTTTTACCGAACTTAAACATTCTGATTGTGACCGATTTGGACATCAACATCTTGTCAGAAAGCTAAGCCTCGGGGCTTCAGTTTCATTTGAATATCGACTTTTGGTTCCTTCTATATCGGCGGCAAACTGCTCTCCAAGTCGTGACGGCGAGCTGATAGATAGGGTTTCAAACAAGATGTGTCAGTTCGGAAATAGGGTGATAACTTTCGATAGACACTTCGGATTGGGTTGGGGTTACCTTTTCCGGAAAATTGACTCTAAGGCCTATCCGTGGATGGGTTGTGCGTAATATGGGCCATAGTACTTTGTCGGGAAATTGATCCCGAAGCTGACTGGTGCGATAGAGACAGCTCTGTGTTTTAACAGATAGTGTTTGCTGCAGAGAAACAGCAATAACTCTCGGTAGACAAGTCCGATCAACATGAAACCGGATTCTATGGAAAGATTATTCTTTGGGCAATCCATAGGTAGGTTATGCATAAAGTAGTTCGGCAGAGTCGGCTGGTAAATCGGCCCCGAGGTTGACTGGTCGGAACCCGACAGATCTATATTAATTTCAACAGATAGAATATGCGGTAGTGAGAAGGCGATATCTCTCTGAAGAACACGACCTGATTCGTTGTACTCAGCCGAGAAATCGATCCTGAGGCTGGCTGGTCGAAAACAGACAGATCTTTATTTGAAAAAATAGAGTATATTGCAGAGAAACTGCGATATCTCTCAGAGGTGAGCTCGAATTGAAACGAAATTTGGTTCCACGAAAAGCTACTGTTTGGGGCAATTCGTAGATAGGTCACCTGTCTTCCAGTTCTTCGGGAGCTGCCGGGAATTCCCCTTGGAAGGTGGAGGTGCAGATAGTTGAACTTGATTTTCTGGTTTGTTTTAGTTTTGGTGGTAGAGAGAAAAAACGTAGACCTTTTGTGTAAGGGTTCCTACAGACGGCGCCAATTGTTGAATCAAGAATTCACACAATGAATTTGTTTAAGTGGGAAACAAATTCACTTAAGATCTCTCTAGAAAAACTGGATTTAAGCTAGAAAATAAAGAAGGGTTATGATCTCTTGAGGAAGAAGTTAGGGTTTCGCTCAAGAACAAGTAAATTTTTTGTATTAATTGTTGGATGCTTTACAAGGAAAGAGCACCTTTCTATTTATATGAATGCATTGATTACAAGATAAGTCTATTTTCCTTAAATCTCGAATCTTCAAATATGGTAAATTTCCTCTTATGATGATCAGGTTGAGCTTAGGGGGCGGTCTCGGAGGTCGGGCAAGTGACTTCGTCGGGCTTCTGCTTATAGGCCCGTTTAGCTTGCCCAAAAGGGGGTCCCCCGGTTCAGTTGATGTGCAAAATTACTCGGTTTATCTTCGGTTTAGATCGGTATGTCGTGGGTGCTAAATCCCGCACCAACACATACTTTTAATACGAACACACACACATTATAGAGTGTTAAATAGCAGTTGAATCTTAATGATGTGGAAGCCACTAGTCAATCTAATTTTTTTTTGCCGTTTAATTCCTCTAGTTATTAAATTTCCCAAAAAATACATAGTTTAATTTCCGTTGTCTTTAAAAACCTTTATGTTATTAATAACGGTAGATTTGTACTTACGACATAATGACTGTTAACTCTAATGACGAAAATGTTAACCAGGGTTAAGCTATAACCCCACGTGGTTAATTAGAGGGAACTAAAGACATTGTTGCCTTGTTTTTCTTCCCCTAAATCGATTTCGAGTTTTAGAACCCTAGAACCCTAAAAGCGATTTTTTTTTCTCAAACTTCAAATCCCGCATTCCTTTGATTGCGATGATAGTTGCCGTCTGAGTAGTTGCGGTTCTGGTTGATTGTTTGGTGTGTTCGTATCAAGAATCGACTGATAGATGAGGTATGAAACTATTGTTAATTTCAATTGTAATGTTTAGGGTTCTAGGGTTCTAAAACTCAAAATCGATTTAGAGTTAGTTTCCCTATATATATATCATATTAATTAACCTTGTAAGTTGACTTTAATGACATGATAAAAATAGTAAAATCAATAAAAATTAGATATTTTATTAAAATAATCAAGTAAAATTTATTGTATATATTATTTGGAATAAGGCGAAAGATTTCGATAAACAAAAATGAAAACTTTGGGCATTTTAAAGACTTTCTCCAATTAAAATATGTAATTTTACTGAGTCCAGAGAAATTTGGGTATTTATTTCATAAACAACAAAGTTGAAACTTTTTTCTACTTATTCATAAAGTTGATGACTTTTTTTTGGCCATTTTACACTGGAAATTTTGGGTAACTCGGTCCAGATACGGTTTAGCTTAACCGACTAAAATGAACAGCTTTTTTGATTTTTTAGGAAGAAACCGGAAAAATCCATCGAACTTTTTGCAGTCATCATCAAAAACTCAAAAGCTTCCTGATTAGCAAACAACAACACCTAAAATCTCGGAAGCCAGAATGAGCGGAGCATTGTTCAGAAACGCAGCCGCGAACACCGTCCGTCTCATACGGCGGAACGCGGCGGCGGAGACATACCCATTTGCTAAGACCACCGGTCTTGCTCAATCGAGACCTTATTTCCGGTCGCGTCAGCTTCTCGGAAGAGCAAAAGAAACAGGAGTCTCACCTTCTCCTTCTTTGGGTGTTTGTTGTTCTTCTTCTTCTTCTTCGTCATCTGCGTCGATTTCGAAAGTTGGGTTCTTTGGATGGTACCTTGGTATGGTTAAATCACGCCCAGTTTTGACCAAAAGTGTCACTTCCTCTCTTATTTACATTGCCGCCGACTTGTCTTCTCAGGTACTTCACAGTTTTGCTTTCAATGTTACTGGACAAGTATGGTAGCTAAAAACTATGCCTTTTTGTGACATTTATGTGTTAGTTATGAGATTCACAAATACAAAAACGCTTAATTTTGCGGGAGATGTTTCTTAGGTCTTTGATCCTAATATCAAGTAGAACTAGAACAGATAGGAAGAGAACATATCATTTGATCAGGAGGAGTAAAAAGTTTGATTCTTTATTGGAGTAATGTGTCTGCAACCCAAAGAGATTGGAGTAGTGTGTCTGTATCCAAATTCTTGTGCCTTTTCCACTGTATAAGAACTGACTTCAAGAGGTCACATTTGGTTCATTTTGTCTTAATCTTTCATTAAACGATTGTAAAAACTTCTTCCAAGTCTTATGATTTGGTCATTCTTGAAATGGTGATTTAGCTAATTAATGTGAATTGAGCAATTTCCTCTGTTACTTTTCTTTGTAGTTACTGTTTTTGTAGCACTCCATTCTGTGAGAATTGACTTTTTACAGCTGACATTGGTTCACCCTGTCTTGATCTTTTGACAGACAATTGCGAAAAAATCGTCTGAGTCATATGACTTGGTGAGAACAGCAAGGATGGGTGGATATGGTCTATTTGTCTTGGGACCAACACTTCACTATTGGTTCAATTTCATGTCAAGACTCTTTCCTACGCGAGATTTGATCACTACGTTTAAGAAAATGGCCATGGGACAGGCGATCTACGGGCCTACCATGACCGTTATCTTCTTCTCGTTGAATGCTTCCCTGCAAGGTAAGCTTCTTGTATATATCTAAGACCAGGATTGTGTTAGGATAGGATGAAACATGCAAACCTGTTTACATCCTCTGCTACTCTTCTGTTTTGCCTCAATTAAGTGGAACAAAATCATTAAAAAATTGCGAGACCATCTAACTGAATCTTATGTACATGAAAATTTTGTGAACTAGATCAGTTTAACTGGAATTACAGTCATTTTTGCTTGTGGCTAGTATGTGTCGTGGTGAGAATGGTAAATGGAGATTGATTGGTTATTTACATAACCAGAAACTCGCAGTCTTGAAGTTCTTAGTATACTCTTAGTCACCACATAGGTTTCAGAAACAAGTTGCCTCTCTGCTACTTGAACTTGAGAATTCTTTGGTTCAATTCTTGTGTCGGATTTGTTTGATCTTGGATGTGTCTTACAAAATACAAAATATCATTGATTTTAGTGATGGGGTTTTACTTTATCTTTCTCCCAGGGGAAAGTGGTTCAGATATACTTGCCAGATTGAAAAGGGACTTACTCCCTGCGCTGTTTAATGGTGTCATGTATTGGCCTGTATGTGATTTTATTACATTCAGATTCTTCCCCGTTCATTTACAGGTAACTCTTTCGACTAGCTATTCTGGTGTTTAGACATGTCACATGTGGTTCAAGAGAAAACTCCAAACTCAAATCGTTTACTATTCCGGTTTTCGCTGCTTATTTCAGGATGCACTCACTCTGACTCTGCTCTTATCTTTATTTCCATGCAGCCTCTTGTAAGCAACTCGTTTTCGTATGTATGGACAATCTACATGACTTACATGGCAAACCGTAAAAAACCAGACGTGATTTCAAGCTAAAACACTCAAATCTACATTATCTCAGGCATTACCTCCATATTTTGTGCTCCGCATCTCAAACTGCAATTAGTATTCTTTAAGACTTTTCTGCTGTCTGTAGAATTAGGTTGGTACATGTAAGATTATAGTTTCACAAAAGTAATGAGTTTTTTTGTTTCCTTTATATGTCCGAATGTTCTGCTTCAATTACATGTAACCTCCTGCGGTTTAAGAACTTGGAACAGAAAACTCATGGGTAAAGAAGAGTCATGGAACTGCTAAAATTTTCTTTTGCTTTCATGGAAAATTTGTTACATCAGACATGAGGAAAGATTACAGAAAAAAGTAAAGATATCTCTGCTAAACAAATGGTATTTAAAACTATATATATATATCTATCAGAACTTGTACAAACCCCAAGCCTCTTTTGTTTCCCCTTCAAAGCTTCTTCAAGTATCTCTCTAATCGCATGCAATGCCACCCAAATTCCAAAGGAAAGAATCTCAGGTAAATGTACCATCCAAATCTGTCAAATCAGATATGATATTGCTGTATTGCTAAAAATTACGGCGTTTTTTCTACAACCTTTGCTCTTCTGAAGCACGGCAACAGATCTTCTCAAGATGTATAGGCCAGTCCTCTCCAAGAACCCGTGGATTCAACTCCATGGCAGCACGGAAATCCAACATTGATACGTTAGACACCGCTGGGTTTTGTAGACTGTTCATATCTCTAACCCGAGAACAGGATAAACTCAAACAAGGCTCGATCAGCTTTCTCATATATGCATCCAATCCACTATTAAGAAGGTTAGCAGAGTCCATAGACAGCTTTATCCCTTCCATCTCAAGTTTCCTCTCCAACATAGCTCTCAATGTTATCGTATCAGGTAGCTCCCCCCTGCTTTGACAACTCTCACGATTGATACCATTGTATGAACTCAAAACAGACTTTCTAATCCCGCTCTTAAGATTGTTGAAAGAAACACCAAGTGGAGCTGTCAAGGGACTTCTGCTCTGCACACTCGGACTCCCAGTCATTTGCTCAACTTCTTCTCCATCTTCAACAGAAGCTGGAAGTCTTCTCGCCTTTGACATTGACTCATCATTCGTAGTTGTAAGACTTTGAGGCTTCCCAAGTGGACCAAGCGGACTAGGCCGGTCTCTAAACTTCCTCGACCTGCACTTTCTAGGCGAAGGAGGGAACGCAGAAGAATCCACATAAAGAGACTGACTCCCTGGTTTCTTCGGATACCTCGGTGGTGGGGACTTAGCAACACTGGCATTCTTCAAAATGGAACGGACAAGTCGGTTGTGAAGAGAAATGCATTCCCTACCAATCGTCTTGATACATAGCTTGTCGAATTCGGACTTGCTTATCCTCGAGGTAAGGAATTTGCCGAGCTGATCGAAGTAAGTATCTGCTCTCTGATGCCCAATTTTCTGATAAATTAGGGCTTTTATCTCAAGTGTGTTTAATCTTGAGAAACATTGATCTGACCCCATCTTCTTCAACCAAAAACCTTCAAACCAACCTCAACTGAAACTAAACCCAAATTCCCAAATCCAGCTTCATCCAAAGATCCAAGCTTTGCAGCAAAATTGGTCCCAAGACCTAGACAATCCCAATTCTGTATACACCTGATTTGAAAAATCAAAACACATACATTAATTCTTTAGATCGAAGTAAGAAGAAGTTCAGATAGAACTTGAGCTCAGGCAAAAATGTTAGAACCGATTGACTAACTAAGAAAGTAAAATCAAACACAAATTTAGGGTTTTTTCAGACAGATCTGAGGTAAGAAACTATCGAAAACAGAGACGAATTTGAGAAGATCCCAACTTTGCAAAGTATCGAACTTTTTTTTTTTTTTTTTTTAAGAAAGAGTCAAATCAATCGGAATTGAATTGAGGTGAAAGCAAAAAAAACCCAGAATGATAAAATCGAAGATTGAATTGAGAATTCTAAAGAGAGTGAGTACGACGAACCAGTTAGCCGCGAAATTTGTTACACAGAACACAAGTGCTTCTTTCTCTTCGCTTTGTTGTGTGCCCTAAAGGGATTTTTTGTTTTTTTTTTTCTTTTCTTTTTGCTTATTTTTTTCTTTTCTTTTTTTCTTTTGGGGGTGAAACGAGTTGTTGTTATTATTATCTGAGTTCGCTTTGTGTTTTGTGTTTCCGTACGTGCGATGACCAAAAACATAAGAACCTTTGTTACTCAGTTTTTTTTTTTTCCTAAACACTTCATTATAATAGATTAAAAGTTTATAAACTTTTTTTAAAAAAGAACCAAATACACCAATAAATTTAGACAGAAGGATAAAATAAACTACAATCAATAATTTTAAACCATATAACAAACAAACTATAAGGCTTAGCTTGAAATAAACGAAAGAGACAACAAGTCCTAAAGATAAAGAATTGCCCACAGAAAAAGGCCGTTCATAATGAAGGACGACCAACCACTGCCATTTTAATACCAGTAAAGTTTGTTTTTTTAAATTAGCCATTATAACATGATCGTGATAAATTATCAGTATACGCTAATACTAATATAGTATTCTTATATTAGATAAATTATTTATTTACTATCTAAACTAAACAAATGTTACCGTATGGACACTTTGATTTTGGTCAAATGTTACCATATGGACACGTTGATTTAGTCAACTTTAGCACAATTAGTAATTACTAATTACCATATTGTTAGATATATTTCTTCAAATATGTGTTACTAGCCTCCTGTGTATGTATATATATCTTTAGTTATATAAGAAAAGTTTATTACAAAGAATTAAGAATGGGAAAATATTTGGTTTTTTTTCTTCTTGTCCTCTTTTCCTTTCATTCTATAAATTCATCGTTGCCTCCTTTCTTCAGAGCTTTTCATCTCCAAATTGTAAATCAGCTTCAGTTTAACAAGAAACTGAAAGTTCAATGCGAGAGTAACACTCATGGTTTTCCAATTACCTATCTTAACATAGGCGAGAGTTTTCAGTTCAAATTTATAATTTATCCAAATGTTTTGTATCGGTGTAGCTTATGGCAGGTAAAAACTAAATTTTATGTTTATATATATATATATATATAGATATCTTTACATATTTTTAGGTACAGGAACTAGGGATGAGTTTTGTTGTATTATTGAAAAATTCAAATGTTTTAGGAACAAATCCTGTTTTTGATTTTTTTTGGTCCAATCTAAAAAAACTTATTGTCATATGTAAGCTATATTAGAACTTTTCTTGTATTTTAAAAGGTTAACTGGATTGTGAGACGATTTTTTTTGTTTACTTTAATGCATTTTGTTTTATATAGAATATGCTCAAAACTGATTCAACTATTCACTCAATAAAATGTTTACTGTACAAAAAAAGTTACATTATTGACTGTACAATAAAGTTAAACAATTTTTGTTTTTGTATTTCAGGGACCAAACTATAAACATCATGTGTTTTTTGAAGCTTTTTTTCCAAGCCTAAATTTTATAGATGTTACATGTAATGGAATGAACCCTAATGTGTGTCTGTGGATTGCAAAAGAACGAGGAGTATATGTCCGCCACACCAAATTTTTAAGAGAGTATTTCAGGTATGGATGGGATATTCCAACAAAACAAAGAGAAATCGCTCCAGCCAGTGCACTTACAAGTGAATCAGAATTTGATCCATAAATTTAATAAAATTCTGAAAACTAATTAAAAAAATTATGTGCAATCTTGGTATTGTTGTATCATGCTGAAGAGAATAATAATAAAGTTTTAGATTATGAGCTTTAACTTCAACTTGGGCTAATTAATGATATTATATGGTGGTTTTATTTATAAATGAATTTTCTAATTAGTGCAGTCTATGACTCATAGTCTTTTGAAAAGTAGTGTTAAATGTGATAAAAGGTCAAAGCATTAAATAAGGGAGGACACAACAATTTAAAGTTTGTAAAAGTAAAGGAAAAAAAGCATTGAGATTATTGAACAATAATAATTAAATTAGTTAGGGTAAAATATATTTTTACTACTTTAAAAGCCTTATACTTATGAAAAAGCTCAATGAAAAAGCATTGAGATGTTGAGCATATAAGAACATTTAAAAGTTTTCTATGCTCTCTTATATGATCAACTAATAAAACATGATTAGATGTTAAAAGACCAACCTTAGACCCATCATATGCTATACCAATCAAGCAAATTATTAATTTTATCAAATAATTTTCTAAATAACTGTTTTTGGTTCATCCGTCCAGAAATTATGTTTTGATGCAATTATGTTTGTTTTGTGTTTGATATTTGTATCTGAATATAATATACGTAAAATGACCAAATAACCATTTATATTGATCTGAAACTGCTTTAATGGTTTTAATTATGCTTATAACTAAATAATTATCATATTAAATTTGAATAAAAAATTTATTAATAAATTCATCTTTTTATAATATAAAAATACACAACAAAAAAATATTTGATCTTTAAAATGCTTTTGAGATTTTGGCGAAAACACATATTTTTAGTTTTGGCGGGAAAATGAAAATTTGGGGGTTTTTTTTTGAATTTTTTTTTTATTATTTTGGTTCAAATACCAAAATTTTTAGGTGTTTTACAAAAAGAGTTTTAAAAATAAAAATAATTTTAAGTCATAGTTAAATGAAAGTATTTTAGACTTTTGTAATCTGAGACGTTAATTATGACATATTAATTAACTTTTAATGATGAACATTTTAACAGATAATTATAAATATTTTATTTTGATAGTTTTAACATGAATAATTGTTATATATTTCAACTTTTAACATTCTGGAATTGGTATACCACAAGTTGTTAAAACTTTTTGAGCCTGTTCAGATATAACATAGTGACTAAAAGATGGGTCTTTTAGGTAACCACACAGACATGACATTTGTTCTTTCAACACTCTGTGGGCGGTTGGCTTCCGAGTTCTACCGCTGGTAGGCATGCTCAAAGATCTGTTGCGATGCATGCCACTTTCTCCTCATCCCCCGAGACTCGAACCACCACTGTTTTGGTTGGAGCAAGAAATAAAACAAAGGTGATGAAGACTAATGTAAGGAACTTCATATCATGTAACCTTAGTGACTCCTATGTAATTTTAGTTTTCCTTTTTTTTCTTTTTCCTTTACAGTGCTTTTGATTGTGATTGGAAAGTAAATAAACCAACAAAATAATATATTTATTAAGCTATAAAATACTAGTAAATTATAGTCAAAGTTATGGATGATTTGTGTTAAAGGTGGAAAAGAAAATTTATTAAATGCAGATAGAAAATATATGTAAATTCATTATTTTTTTTTGGTTAAGGACATATGATATACGGAATTTAAATATGAATAGTAACAACAACATATATAAGTAACATTATTTCATGTGTAATGCCGTTAATTAAACATTTTAAATTTCTAAATGGGTGAACCGATGGTTTTGATGCAGTTATGGTTAAAAATTATGATTTTAATAATCTTTTAAAGCTATGGTCCGATAATATAATCTTTCAAATTTGTACTCGCAATTCTTATATAGTTCTTGCAGGACACAATAGTCTTTATGAAAAGTGAAGCTAGTGTTCTCGATAATTCTACTTCAGTAATAATTACAAGAGTGCAATAATGCAGTTATTTTTATAAACTTACACTTATTTTTGATCTCTGAGCAAAATAATTAATAAATTCCTTTCCATTTTCAATAGACAGACACATGAGCAAAAACGTAATTTCTTTCTTAATCAATATATAAAAGATTCAGATCGATATCTAAACATTTAGAACCATCTATTTTACCCCGAAATAACGAGAGATACTACTCAATAATAGGCCATGAAATCTTGAACATTGAAGCGTCCATAAAATGTGTTTTCGTCTACCAAAAAACAATAGCTACAACTAAAACATGTCGATCTGAAATAGATACTTTCGACCAGCAACAAACCAAGGATACTGACACAAGGAACATGATTTGTAACGTTCTACCAAATAAACCGCAGGCCACAATTCTCAGAATCAACTCATGAAAAAACATTTTCTAGTCGTCCAAAAGGATCTACACCAGGGGCAAATTGATTTGGTTAAGCCAGCAATGTATATGATATATGTTGAGCCAGCCTTATTCCCCTGTCTGATAGGATTTTACCTCATCGCTGCTCCTCATCGGGTATTTCTTGACCAATTGCCTGTAGCGCAAGTCTGTAGTATAAAATCCCCATTGTTGCCATACAGGCTCTGCACATTGGTCACACAGATTTAGGCCACAACTGATAATACTAACTTATTTTGCACCAGATATTTGACATATAACGAGCAGGTGAAGAAAGAGTTACACCGTAAACAAGGTCTTACATGAGAGCTATGAGAATTAGTATTTTCCTTATATCCATTCTTGATGATCGTTGATGCCTTACACGACCTTCAGAACCATCATCTGCTTTCGTTGCATCCTTACGAGGTGGTGCTGTCACGGGCAGAGTTGGTAATGCAGTAGACCAGAAAGGTAGTAAAGCCCGTAGAAACTTGTGACGAAGAGGACCTTACATGGATAAAGAAAATGAAAATCAGTCAAAGTCATCGTCNATAGGATTTTACCTCATCGCTGCTCCTCATCGGGTATTTCTTGACCAATTGCCTGTAGCGCAAGTCTGTAGTATAAAATCCCCATTGTTGCCATACAGGCTCTGCACATTGGTCACACAGATTTAGGCCACAATTGATAATACTTAATTATTCTGCACCAAACATTTGACATATAACGAGCAGGTGAAGAAAGAGTTCCACTGTAAACAAGGTCTTACATGAGAGCTATGAGAATTAGTATTTTCCTTATATCCATTCTTGATGATCGTTGATGCCTTACACGACCTTCAGAACCATCATCTGCCTTCGTTGCATCCTTACGAGGTGGTGCTGTCACGGGCAGAGTTGGTAATGCACTAGACCAGAAAGGTAGTAAAGCCCGTAGAAACTTGTGACGAAGAGGACCTTACATGGAAAAAGGAAATGAGAATCAGTCAAAATCATCGTCACTGATTCATACAAAAGTGGAGTTCGTCTACTGGAAGGCACACACTTGGCAGCTTGAAGTAAATACTATGCATCTCAGAAATAAAAACCAGATACATATCCTCAGCCTAAGTCTTCTACTAACGCAAAACCACAACAGCATTTCAGACAAGAGCGGTAAAAAAGATACGGTTTTTCTCCCACCTCTTCTTGAGTACTTTTTACGATTTCCGTCTTCATCGTCCGCATAATATAGAGTCTCGGAGTTCTGCCTGTCCACAGCGGGTACTCCTTTCCGTGCAGCAGCAGCAGCAAGCTATATACAATATCAACAAATACATAAATTTGTGACAAATTATAGAGGGGACACAGATATTGCTACTAGTTTTTGCGAAAAACAAAGAGAATCTTACTCCAGGGCTTGAGCTTTTCATGTAATTCCCAGCTGAAGCAGGAACATCTATCTCAACTATCTCTGAAACCGCAGGTTTGGAATATTCTCCATTTCCGGCTACTGAATAACTATCAGGCAGGTTTTTTCCTTCTTGTGTATGAGAAGATGATGATAAATTAATTAATGCATCTGAAGCAAATGCAGGGGGTGGGCTACGAGATTCAGTGGATCGAGAAACCGGATGGTTCCCAAGTAAATTTTTCTCAAGACCAGTCTGCCATATGGAAAGCGGAGAATTATATCAAACTAAACCAGTAATCATTTCACGACATGTTATAGTGTTCACTAGTCAACACAAAACAATGTGACAATACCATACTCTGCCATATTACTGGGGGATAATATATGCTCACATTGAGAGATGTCTGAAGTGAGGGTAACACTCAAAAAGGTAATACTTTGGAGATTTTCACTTCTTTCAAGATGAAAAGTTGGATAATCAACAAAAACAATTGAGCTAAAAGATAAAACTGACCTGCGTAATCACTTCCCTTAACAGTGCATGAAGCCGAGATCCTGCATCTTTTACCATCTTGGGAGGCCATATCTGCAATTGAAACCATATGAGAACTATAATATGGCACTCTCCCAAGAAAGAAACAACACGTCGGCGTAAGATAAAGCCAGGCTATACAAAATGTTTTAAAAAGGACAGACAGGAATGGCATACAATCGGGATGGCTATTACTCTATTAGCTCAAACCTTGGTAGACCAAATTAATCTAGATAACTACCTCCAGTATATCACATCATAGAGTAAAGTATTACACACCAGAACATAGGAAGCAGCTAAAAGTCATCCGATATTTGATAGAAAAGAGTCAAGACAACATGAATTATCTATCATTAATTACTCTAATTTTAATTACTTTTCCAAGTTTTGTCTGTCTAGGCGTAATATTGATTGATTGGCTCTCATCTGCTACATTACAAACAAAGGTTGCTACTGACTTGAAGAAGTTAACTAAACCAGAAAATCATGGACTACTAATCCCCTACGAATCAAAGAAATACAACATTTAGTGTATAACGTTAGGTCACCCAAGTATCCACAAAAAACGAACACATTGATAGAAAGACAGAACAACTTGATAACACTTATCAAGTGCTCATTACTGCTATAAAAAAACACTGGAGATCACTCTAACTCAAATAATTCTCTAAATCCACGTATCAATATGAGACACCAACCAAGAGCTCCCGTGAGGACCAACACTCAAGAAAAACAATGCAACAAAAAAAAAAGAAGAACACAAAAGAACTTTTTCTACTACATTCATATGTATCAATTGGACTTACAGGCGTGTTACATGATGGACACACATAACCAGCAGGTGCAGTATGAGCAGGAAAACTCTTGATATGCGAAACCAAGCAATTTGTATGTAAAGCATCTGATACAAATAGAAGATAGAGATAATTCCAATCATTTAGTTGTAGAAGACACTCAGAAATAAAAATCGAATCCAACAGAGGTAAAAGTCAGATAACATACGCAAGCAACCCAACCGAGTGACTTGATGACCTGCCCCCTCATCAAATGTTGCTTGGCATTGACAACACTTTGGCTGATCATACTCTCCATCTATCACCCATTCTGAATAAGTCCGGACCTATTGATTACAACATGATAAAAACATCTTTCAGTCTTGTTTCTCCATGTCAACAATGAAGCAGCATAAAGAAAAGAAGAAAAAAAAATCTGAACATTGCTCAACTAAAGCGAGAGGAAAATGGCTGCAAAGAGATTATGAAATAGAGCAGAATGACTGCTTGTGCACACAGATCAGGAAAAACAAGATCGAGAAATAGTTCTTGCTGCCACTGATGTTTATCTTAAGTGTGAAATTAACATCAATAAATGACGAAACAGCTCCAAAGACAGAATCGAAGACGGAGTATCTACTGGTCAAAGTGTTGAATTCTTTAAAATGACAACAATATTACTACATAACCAAACAGGCACCATATATATATCCAGATTATCCTTTTAAAAATACACGAAAATAACAAATCAACAACTAAACCAAAAGCAGCAATTATTTCCAACAGTAGAAGATCTTCCACATATTTTGTTTTTCTTCTATTTCTACAAGGATACCACAATCCAAACAACAAGAGACTAATTCCCCTAGAAAACTATCAGCTCGCAGGGTGACACCATATAGTATATAGAGTAGATAAAAACATACCACACAAGTTTGATGCTCCGGGAAGCAAATGCATTCCCCGCAAACAGGGACCTTGTGAACAAAGCAATACAGCTTCGTAGCCTGTAAACAAAAAAAAAACAAAGAGAAACGGAAACATTAGTAGCATCCACTTGATGAGCGCTACAAGTGAATCCAAACAGAAACAAAAATTTACAAAACAAACCAAATCGTTTCCCCCAAAGAAAAAAAAAACAAATCCAGATCAAACCAAATGCGCGACAATTTTGGGGGAAATCACATGCAAACATATAATTCGAAAAAACTCAGATGCAAGATCAGAAATCGCTAACAGTCATCACTCCCGCAGATCATCAATTGATAAGAAATCCAGTCTAAGAAATCAGTAGATGAAACATACCTTTCTGCATTTGCAGACCACCATTGCGAAGGGACAATGATCCCCGCGGCTGAGAGAGCTCAGAGGATTAGATCAATCGAAACAAGCTTAAGGTCCTCGGCTGTTGATTAAGGGATCACACAGAATAAGAAGACGGAGAGAAATTAGAGATCGGAGAAAAGCTGAGCTCGTCGGAAGATAATTCTGGGATTCAATAATCAGATCAGGGGACTAAGAAGAAGAAACTGAGAGGATCCGAAATTGGAGCTCTCTGGAAGGAACAATTGAATCCCAAAACTCGAAACCTAGATTGAAGACATCCAAGGAGAGAAGAGAACGTACCAAAGCAGAAGCGATTCAGAGAGATTATTTTTTTTTCTTCGTTTTTGCTCCCTTTGATGTTTCCTGAAGGGAGCACTCGTCTTTTTCTTATGACCTATGAATATTGATATTTTACCATTCACTCTCTTTTTGTTTTTACACACAAAAAAAAAGAAAAGAAAATTTATAATATATTTCTCCAAAAGTAAAACAGAAAAATAGTGAATATATATTGGGTTTTCTGCAAAAAAAAAATAATAATAAAAAAATCAAACAATTGAAATCACCAATTTTTGCAATTTTACCTTTTATATCTTCAAAAATGCAAACTAATCTTACATAATTCAAAATAATACAAAACATAATTTTTCTACGTATGTTTTAAATGTTTTCATGGTAATTAGATTTTTAGAATTTTAAATATAGAATCAGATACTCGTGCAACCTTCAATTTGATATTATTTCTTAAACATTTCTTAAATTTAAGGGTAAAAAAATGATTTATATTATATATTACTAGGTATGGAGCCCCCGCAATATCGCGGAGAACTCATTTTAGTAAAATATTTATTACAAAAATTCTTTAATTAAATTTATTTACTAAACTATTGAGATTCTTAAACTATTTAATAAAAATTTCAAAAACATACAATTTTTTGAAAAATTCTTTATATTTTAGTTGAAAATATATACTTAAAAAAATAATCTTACCTTCACATATGATTAAATAAATAATTATCAATGCTACACAGTACACACATTAAATTAAACAAAAATTTTACGATTAACTGCCATGAGATTACATTGCAGTCGTGTCATTTCCTTCGCTTTTATTCGTAACCTTTCGTTCGCATCTTTTCAATGTAACATTTTATCTGTGTCTTTTCGTAAATATTTTTTAATTTCTGAAAAAATGAATAAATGCAATCTACAGTCGTGTCTTCTCTTCTTAATCTTACAGTCATATTTTTGTATATTTTATGAACCATTACAACTTGTTCTCTTGTTGTCAAATATGATATGTAAATGATTATATTTTTAATTTTTTTTCTTTTTGTTTTGTTTTAAACGATAAAATTATGAATACATTGTATAAGACACTATAAATTTCTTAAATAATCATAAAATAAATTACAAATATTAAAAATATTAATTGAGGACCATTCTTAATATGACATAATGCTTTGTTTAAATTCATTTAAATTAATTATTTCTATCCTTTTTAGCATAATTCAAACATATTTCTATTTCCAAAATCAATTTTTACTTCATAAAAAATGAATATTAATATTATTATTTAGTCAATCAGTAAGAAAATTACCAATCCTCTCAAATTTGAATATAACTAAACAGAAAATTATCACATATTTTATTTACTTGAATCAAAAATCAGTTATATATTCATATAAAAAAATATATCTATTTTCATAAAGGCAGTATTGTAAATGAATATATAATACAAACAACAATATTTTTATAGATGAAACATATTTCTATATAAAACAACCAATAGTAATTAAACATTTTGGCAATTATAATAGATTATATATATATACATATATATAGTTAATTCAATATTGAATGTACTTACTACTTATTTTTCTCCGCCTAAGTTGCTGGTTAATTATCTCGAGTCACACATAAATAAATATTAGAGGGGAAAAATAATAGTTAAAACTTGTAACAATAATATTTAGGTGTATGATGTAGCATCACAATGTGCGCGTCTAAGGAAGATGGTCGGCCAAAGACGATCGGGTTCATTGCTCTCACACGCTCCTCTTTTTGTTTGGCAGTCAGAATCCAAAACCTTTTCAAACTTTTAAAATATTTCATATTCAATATAATTTGTTGTTAAGATTTCAATTTGAGTGTATTATGACTAGAACTAAATATACAAATTCCCTTAACCTATATAAAGTTGTAGATAAGTCTTTGTCGTTAAGATAGTTTATTGGACAATCATCTCAACCGTCAATTTTTCTGTTGATCACCGGTTTTTCATCTCCCAATAAACTAAATATTCCCAATTGTAGAAAATATAATAGAACGAATTTAATATTTATTTTTATTTTTATCTTGATATTTCATAATCAGATATTTTTTTAAGAAATAGAAATATAGAAATCCATATTGTTTTCTATAATACAATTAGTTTTCTAATCAAAAAGCATTGAGTAGACAAATATATACTTATGACAAAAACAAACAAACATATACGAGCCAATATGCTCTCATTTTCTGAAAACCCAACTTGAACCACATTTTTTAACAGCTAAAAACCAAAATTTCAGTTTGGATTCATACCAATAGAATGATAACCCTCGATGAATAGATGTTTAAAGAGAGTATCTTAAGATTATTTAAACAAAAACAAAAAATTATTTAAATATATTTTAGTATTATAGACACAACCATAAATATCAAATTTACCAAAAAAATTGCAACGATTCATAAGATAAATCAAAAGTTTTAATGGTTCATTAAATAAACAAAATTTGTCGTGGTGTAATTAAAAGGTTGCAACAATTCATTTTAAATATATTTTAGTTATTTAAAACTAATAAATAATAATTTATGAATAGTTTATCCAAGTAATGTGATCTTAAATATTAATTATACCAATATTGTAATGGTTCAATTAAACGACTAAAATATATGTTTTAATATATTAAAATTAATAATTTATGAAGATGTATACCTAGAGACTGAGGCCCTGATTGGTAGCGGCTATTATTTTTGGCTGTAGAGACTTTGACTTTAAAATTTTAGCTGTAGAGAATTTGGCTGTAGATGCTTTGACTGTAAAAACTTTAAAAAACTTTNCTAAATATTCCCAATTGTAGAAAATATAATAGAACGAATTTAATATTTATTTTTATTTTTATCTTGATATTTCATAATCAGATATTTTTTTAAGAAATAGAAATATAGAAATCCATATTGTTTTCTATAATACAATTAGTTTTCTAATCAAAAAGCATTGAGTAGACAAATATATACTTATGACAAAAACAAACAAACATATACGAGCCAATATGCTCTCATTTTCTGAAAACCCAACTTGAACCACATTTTTTAACAGCTAAAAACCAAAATTTCAGTTTGGATTCATACCAATAGAATGATAACCCTCGATGAATAGATGTTTAAAGAGAGTATCTTAAGATTATTTAAACAAAAACAAAAAATTATTTAAATATATTTTAGTATTATAGACACAACCATAAATATCAAATTTACCAAAAAAATTGCAACGATTCATAAGATAAATCAAAAGTTTTAATGGTTCATTAAATAAACAAAATTTGTCGTGGTGTAATTAAAAGGTTGCAACAATTCATTTTAAATATATTTTAGTTATTTAAAACTAATAAATAATAATTTATGAATAGTTTATCCAAGTAATGTGATCTTAAATATTAATTATACCAATATTGTAATGGTTCAATTAAACGACTAAAATATATGTTTTAATATATTAAAATTAATAATTTATGAAGATGTATACCTAGAGACTGAGGCCCTGATTGGTAGCGGCTATTATTTTTGGCTGTAGAGACTTTGACTTTAAAATTTTAGCTGTAGAGAATTTGGCTGTAGATGCTTTGACTGTAAAAACTTTAAAAAACTTTAACAGTTAAAATCTGATTGTTTACCAACAACTTTTAAAGCTGTAGCTATTTTTATTATTATCATTAAATATTAATAATATAATTTTAATAAATATAAATTATGTCAGAATCCATATAGCAATTCAATAACAAAAATAAATTTTATTAATGATAAATTATAATTTTTAAAATGTAAATCAATCAAATATATGATTTTGTTTGAAAACTCTGTTTTTCTTTTGTTTTTTTAATTGTTTTGAATGTTTTTTTAATTGAGTAGTTATACTAGCAGTCAAAAATCCATTAAACACTTATTAATGTATTGTTTTGAATGATACTCTGTTACTAATGATGAATATCATAAATCTTTTACACCATTATTAATGATAATGATGAAAAAAATAAAAATTATTATTGAAATGAATCTTAAAAGAAAGAGAAAAAATGAAAATAATTAATTTGTAAAAATATAATATGTAAAAAAATATATATACTTTTGGAGAGCTTTTAAATATAATGGGGGAGAAAAAAAGAATGTTTTTAAAATTGTTTAGTTTTACAGCATGATTTTGAAGCTTTAAATATTTTGAGAAAACAAGGAAGGGGAAAAAAAAAGTGGCTTTCAAAACTTAAAAAAAAAAAGAAAAGCAATCAAAGTGTGATTGGCAAAATTATAGCTGCTAATGCTTTAAATAATTTTAAAGTCTTAAAAGTCTGTTACCAATCAAGGCCTGAATATAATTAAATATTACAACGATTAAAAAAATATATTAACCTGCAGTAAATTTTTCACAGTGATGAAACGTCATTTCTAACAAATTCTGTTTTAACTAATACAAATATATAAAAAAAATTGAATACAATGATGAGAAGTTATTTATATATAGATTTATAAAGATGTGAAAACTTGAATAGACATAACTGTTTGTAAAAGACACAACTCTATATTCAAAAAACGCAACTTTTGAGAGAGACGCAACTGTAAAAAATTTCTGTCAAAAATATAAAATTCTCTTATAACTAATACAAATATAAAGAAAATTTGAATACAATGATGAGAAGTTATTTATATATAGATTACTACAGATGTGAGCATTTGAATAGACACAAATATTTGTAAAAGACGCAACTCTATATTCAACAGATGGAACTTTTTAGAGAGACACAACTGTAAAAAAATTCTGTCAAAAATATAAAATAAAGAAAATTTGAATACAATGATGAGAAGTCACTTATATATAAATTTATAAAGATGCGAACATTTGAATAGACACAACTGTTTGTAAGAGACACAACTCTACATTTAACAGACGCAACTTTTTAGAGAGATGCAACCGTTGAAATTTTCTGTCAAAAAAATATATATACATATTTTACGAAAAGGTACGACGAAAAATCGCAACTGTTTGTTGGCATTTATTCAGATTGTTATTATTATATAGATTATTTTATTCAGTATGACTGATTTGTATTTTTTAATTTTAGAGATGAAAGGTAAAGTTCTGAAAATTGACAAAACTCAAACATACTTACACTCAAAATTCCGATGCAGAAATTGACATTTAATGAATAAATTAAAAAGTACGTTTTACATAAGAGATTATTGCCAAACTAGGCATTATTTGGGCCGGCACTTTGGAAATAGGCACTTTGAACAGTTAACTTTTACTGTTGACTAAAACTTGCAATGAACTGACGAATTTGCCCTTCAGAAAAAGAGCAGGAATGTGAAGCTTCATTGGGCAAGTGGGGTGGTGATGTCATGGTGATTAATAAGGAAATTAAGAATAATGAACATAATATGTGGAGGCGAGAGAGGGTTTGCACTGTTCGACACAATTTTTGATGTTAATCGTGTGGACAAAAAATAAGGAACGAACAGTACTTTTGGTGTACTAGGGTTTGTGGATTAACATAAATAATGGAGTTACGAGAAACTGCA
>NC_025703.1:19182504-19226498 GCF_000633955.1 Camelina sativa | reverse complement strand
TGAAGCTTCATTGGGCAAGTGGGGTGGTGATGTCATGGTGATTAATAAGGAAATTAAGAATAATGAACATAATATGTGGAGGCGAGAGAGGGTTTGCACTGTTCGACACAATTTTTGATGTTAATCGTGTGGACAAAAAATAAGGAACGAACAGTACTTTTGGTGTACTAGGGTTTGTGGATTAACATAAATAATGGAGTTTCGAGAAACTGCATTATTAGAGAGAAAGGCGTCATAAGTATCAAATTACAGAGAGGTTTACGGATCTTAGTGACAACAAGAAACTAGATGATCGATTTCGACGAGGAGGTAACTGTCATAAACCTAGTTGCTTTTATTATCTCATATTTGTATATTGCAAACTGAGAAGCATAGGTAGTAAGAATAGGAATTTTAGAATCATATTAGCAGAGTATGGAAGAAATACAGAGCTTATATCCGTCATTTGTTGTATCAGCTGAAACTTTTGATTTGTTGGGAGACCCGTAAAGAAGGGGGTAGGATCGGTGAACAAGATTAACTTATTATGGTCTACGATATATGAATATCGTATAGTGACATGTGTATGCCCTATTACTTATGATGAGTCAAATGTATTAAATTTTTGCGGCTTTCTCTTCATTGCAGGTAATGGAGACTCCTATACTCGTTTTAGTTAGGGACTGGAACTATTCTGCTGATGGAGGGTAGAAGTTCTTCGTAGAAACCACCTTTCCAGCCCAATGCATTATGGTTTCGGATGAGATGAGGTACAACACCTTCAAAACACGAATTGAGAACGAATTTGAGAAAGATGTTGAAGGAATCTTACGTCGAATTACATACTGCCCACCCACCGAAATGTCAATACTTTCTGCTGGGAGGACTCCTCCAGTGTCCATAACAACTGACACAGGCCTAAAAACTTTCTTCAAAGTCAGAGCCACAACGAAACCTATGAATCTCTTCGCTACATTGGAAGGTGGGTATCGCACAGAACAACTTAGCCCACTCCAGAATGGAAATGGAAGTGGTGAAGGAATTATTCACCTTGACGACGGAACGCCTTCTGTAGGCAGTGTAGAGGTTGCTGCCTCCACATTTCAGACTGACGTAGACCATCATTTCAGGAATGAGAGAAGAACACCGTCCGTGAGAGACTCTGAAGAAGCAGTTGTTGAAAGAAGTTATGCTATAGACCTCAACAACATTTATGATACGGAGGTGCAAGCTCAACTGAAGGTGATGGAAGAATTGGCAAGCGACGCACATGGTTTGAATAGTAATAAAGGAAAAGAAAATGTCGCCTGTGAAGAGGTTCAAAGAGGCATTGCAGAATGGGAAGATTATGAGACATGGGATGAACAAGACTATGATTACGATTTCTGGAATGCAGTCGTTAACAGGGAATGTAGGCAATTGTGATTGGGTGATGGAATGGATGAAGGGGAAACATCAAATGCAATGAGAATGACAATTCTCGATGAGGGTGTGCCTGAAGATTTAGGAACAGAAGAGGAGGTTGGTGTATTCATTGGAAACGTTTTCCCTGCTAGAGTACAACCAACTGATGAGCTTGTTATAGATACAACATCGTTGAATAGAGAGGATGTAGAAGATCCTGAGATTCGGTTGAGCCTTGCAAACATCTATAATGAAATAATTGCAGCTGATGTTGTCCCATCACACGACTGTGCTCCTTGTTATGAGGATGAGTTCATAGAGACACAAGAACTCCCTAATGGTTTTTATGATCCCAACAACGATGCCATATTCATTGGGAGGATATTCAGAAATAAATCAGAGATGCAAACTTCGATTGCTATATATGCAATCAAATGATTCTTCACTTACCGCCAAGTAAGATCAGATAGGGAGCGGCTTATTGTTCGGTGTGTTGATGCAAATTGCCCATGGATAGTATATGGCAGAACTGCCAGTGGAACTTCGGAAAACATGATAGTGAGGACAGGGACACTCACACATACATGTGACATCACAACAAGGTCTCAATATGGCAAGAAGGCAACTTGTAAAGTAATAGCTGAAGTCTTGAAATCAAAGTATGCGAATGGGAAACTTGGACCGAGAGCTGTTGACATCCCTGATATAGTACTGGATGAGCTACGCGTTTCAATAAGTTACATGAAAGCATGGCATTCAAAGGAGAGGGCTGTATTAGCCGCTAGAGGGAGCCCATAAGATGGTTACAAGCTGCTTATGGTTTATTTGCACCTTCTCAAACAAACAAATACTGGTACGGTTTGGGATGTTGTGAGTAGGAGAGTAGGTGCGTCGAAAAACAAGTTTAAGTACTTGTTCTTTGCTCTTGGCGCCTGCATTCACGCAGCAAAGTTTATGAGGAAAGTTTTGATTATCGATGCAACGACTATAAAAGCAAAGTTTCGTGGATGTTTGCTAACCGCTATCTTTCAAGATGGAAATTTCCAGATAATGCCTTTGGGTTTTGCAGTCGTTGACTCTGAGAACGAACAAGCATGGACATGGTTTTTCAAAAAACTTATGTCCATAGTTCCAGACGCAGATGACTTGGTATTTGTCTCCGACAAGCACAACTCAATCTACACATCATTAAGGAAAGTCTATCCTCTCGCGAAGCATGGCGCTTGCTCCATTCATCTTTATTGAAATGTCAAAAGTAGATATAGTAGACAGAAAGGACTCACATATTTGGTGGCAAAGGCGGCGTGTGCTTACACAGTTGGCGAGTTCAGGCAAAAGTTTGATGAAATCGAGAGGAGAAGTCCTTTGTGTGCGAACTATCTAAGAGGAATAGGGATCTCACACTGGTCACGAGTGTATTTCCAGGGTAAACGATACAACATTATGAGCAGCAACATTGCCGAGAGTCTTAACGCTGCAATGGCTAAAGCTTTGGAGTTCCCTATTGTTTCAATGGTAGAAACAATACGAATGATGTTAATGAGATGGTTCTACTGTAGACGTTCAAAAGCTAACAAGCATCTCGGTCCTGTCACACCTGAGGTTGAGGAATTACTTCTCAAACATCTATCTGATTCAGCTGGCTTAAGTGTGTCACCAGCCAGCGCAGACATATACCAAGTTAGTAACAGCCATGGTATCTTGTTTACTGTTGATCTAGACAGGAAGACCTGCACCTGCAAAGTCTTTGAAACACTTGGAATTCCGTGTTCCCACGCATTGGCGGCTGCAAGGGTTAATGGGATTCCAATACCACGTCTAGTTGAAGAGAACTACAAGTCTGATTTATGGAGAAACACTTATAGTGTTGTCGTCATGTTGGTTCCTGATGTTGCTGACCACGACATTCCAGAGGACATGCTCAATCCAAATGGAGTTCCCCCGGAAACAAATGCAGGGCCAGGACGCCCAAGGAAGAGGAGGATCCCTTCAAATGGCGAGGAACGGGTAATTAAACAAATTTCTATCTTAAAAATTTGAACTCTAAGGTTTTTACTAATTAAAGGATGTGGTTCCATCTATGTTTTATTGTTGAAGGCAATAAAGAGAAGGAAGATCGGACCAAGCAGGTGCAGGAGGTGTTATGGGACAGGCCATAACAGGGCTACTTGTAGGAACCCTATACCATAGGTTTGTGTACTATTAATCTTTGTCATCAGCAACATAGAAAGCTCAATAAGTAATGCATTGAATGTGAAATGTCTGAGCAAGGTGTGGGAGAAAGTAGTGGGATGAAGGAAGTGGTACATTTTTTTATGTAAATAGAAGACATCATGTATGTCTGGGATAAGATGCAGTAGAATGAGCAGCACAGAAATATCACCTTTTGCAATGTACATAAGAAGCTGCACGAAAGTGGGATTTGCAACCGGGGAGAAGCTGGTTTTTCAGAAATTCAAAACTAAATTTGAATGTTGTATATAAACCTACGTTGCAAACTATAATCCTCTGTTGTGTAATGTGGGTGTGAACGATCTTAAAAACCATCGTGAAGGTAAGGATGGTCAGTCAATGTAACATATTATCATGGATGTAAGGATGGTCACTCAATGTAACATAATGAAATGATGGTTAATGTATGTGACGTATTATCATCGCCTGGACCTCATTTGACTAACAAGGATTGCAGCTGGAACTGAACATGTATATTAAGAATTGGAGAAACATTACATAAATACTAACATCCAACTATTAATACAAACTTGGTAGAAGAGAATCGACATAACTCATAAGATTAGAAAATGCAGAATTCGCACAGTCCATATACCAACCACGGGCATTTAACAGATAGAGCGAATGATGAAAGAGTACCAGAACGCGAAACACTGTTGACAAACATTATCAGCGGCACAATTGATATAAGTGCAATGAGGGATATCTTCTAGCGGGTAACAGTGGGTTTGCAAGTAAAGACCAGAAGCAGAAGGACCAAGTCGCACTATTTGTTGGATGACCATGTCTGCAAGGACGACAGCTTGTTCCCAATGAGTTACCATTTCCCAAATATGCG
Source organism: Camelina sativa (assembly GCF_000633955.1). Lineage (NCBI taxonomy): Eukaryota > Viridiplantae > Streptophyta > Magnoliopsida > Brassicales > Brassicaceae > Camelina > Camelina sativa. The sequence continues at coordinate 19,222,045 of NC_025703.1, read as the reverse complement.
CTATTGTGGAGATTCCAGTATGATAATCACCCGCGCAAATACGAAACACGTTGCAAACAAAAGTTGCGTAGACAGAATTAGTGGCCGAGAAAGTCAACATCGCAAACGCATTCTCGTCAGGGCCGTCTTGACATAGGATACGTAAAGCCTCAAGCTGATTTGCAGTAACATTTCCTTCAGCCACGCATCTACTGAAAAAGGGACGATAAATTGAGTCCATCTTTGCCATCGAACTGTTAAGCATGAACTCTGAAAGATCAACGGACTGCAAGACAAGGGGCGAGAAGGCAAATGAGTTGGTGTCCTTTGAAGCAGCTATTAAAGGACCAAGGGACCTAAAGCCGTACTTGCCAACATAGATGAAAATATGAACAAGTAACTCATTTGGTAGGTGACCCATTAGGCGAAACTGAGTTATGATATTCGGAGGACTAAAATTGGTACACATATAAGAATAATTTATAGAGGAACAGATATGGCCTTAAATTAGGTTAGTTGATACAGGGGACATAGTGGATAGAATTTAGCTAAGCTGTAAATGGTTAAGAACGTTATTGATATGACAACGCTGCTAACAGGTGGTGCATCAATTAAATATGAATTAGCTGTCCATCATATCAAATTACCAGCTTCCATTAAATATTACAGAGTGTGTTCGCAATTTAATAAATGGCTACACAGAGGTAAATGAGATGACATTATTACATATGTGTAGAGGTCCATTAATATCGTCTGTAGTAGATGAATTTAGTCGACGACAGTTAATGAAAGCGTTGGAATAGGATGTCTTCTGTATGTCAAATTGGATAAGTATTAAAGGAGATGAATAAACAATTAAAATTAAAGAATACACACCTTAAGAATGATATTATTAAACCCTAAGGGGAGATCATTAAACCCTAAGGGGGGGGGGGGATCACTAAACCCTAAGGGGGATCATTAAACCCTAAGGTGGGGGGGGATCACTAAACCCTAACTTTTGGAATACTAAACCCAAACATTTGACAGCGTAGAACTCTCTGCAATAAAACAGAGGTGGAGTTCGAGAACATGTTAAATAGAAGCAGTTTGAAATCAGGATTGGTAAACCCTAAGTAAGGGGTCAATAAACCCTAATATTGAAAGACTAAACCCTAACATTTGAAAGCGAAGAACCGTATTGAATATAACAGAGGTCGGGGTTTGAAAGATATTGATGACATAAAACAAGAAACAAACATCATATGTACGTAGAAACCATTACATTTATATTATACAGCACACGATGAGAATAAACAACCAAAGATAAAAAAACGAACATATTACATCATTGCAGTTTAGCAACGCCATGAACGAAAAATTGAAACAACATATTTGTACATGAAAACTTTATCTCATTATGAGACCATAAAAACTAGAATATATCATTGAACTTGATGATAAGCCAGTAGAGAAAACAATTAACACATCTTGTCTGCAAGTTGCAATTGATTCCAACACAAGCGGGTATACTCTCAAGGATGAGGAGGTTTGAAAATAATCGTTTTTGAACAGGCCGAAACATGAGCAGGTGGTGGTAGACGACATTACCAATAGCCTCTAGTTGCACAATATTGCCAAGACGAGCGTAGAAGTCGTAAATTGTTGCAAAGCCTTCAGACGGAAACTGAGCAAATATAAGGAACATACCTCTTGCAAAAGTACCGTGGTCTGACTCCGGCACGACATAGAAGAGCATTCCAATAGCATGGATTACATCCCCATATTGGGATGCAATACGGAGACTCTCCAGGTAAGTCGCCACTAGGTTCTCCTCAAGAATGCATTTTAAGAAAAATGCCCGAAATGGAGAGCCTTCATTGACTAGGTCAGTGTTGTTGAAGAACTCATGCAAGGGGAGAGAACGAAGTACGTCGGCTGAGAGAGCAAGCTTGCTTTGCTTTTTTGCAACTAATAACAACAGCGCAAGTGAGGTGAAACTTGTAGATGCAACCCGTTTGTATATTTCGACAACGACATCATCAAGGAGATTATCCATTATGAAAAACTGTAACAAAATCTGAGCGAGCTACATAATAAACACAACAATAACTTCTTTTTTGTAGTCGAAAAAGTCATAAATGAAATATTTATGTAAAGTGGGTGAGTGGTGGTTGTTAACCAGCAACTTAATATACGTTAATATGATTAGACAATTACCGAATTAAGTACATGAATATATTAAACAGAGTTGTGCCTTTGTAACCAAAAATCCAAAGCCCTACAAAACAGATGACAACGTGAAAGATGAAAGACAAATGAAAGTAACATGTCGCAACGACGGTAGAAATAAGTGTAATAGACAATTTATAAATTACAGAATAAGTGACAATATTACAAGAGGATCGAAAGACATTTAACATGTATAATGGCAGTTTCATAGAACGACTCATGAATAGAAGATTACAGACACACCTTAGCAATAAACTCTTCATATACATCGATAGCATATTGCATACGGAACATGTTAACCATCTCATTCGTTATATCTCCCATCTCATTCGTCGAGAATTCGTTAGAGTGCATCTCAAGAAATTTCATAACAAACGCTCCACAATCTCCAGTTCGAGTGTTTTGCGCAAGGCCTCAAACGCGGCAATAGGTGAACTCTGAATCATGTACATGACTCATATCATTTACTTTGCAAGATGCCTTAATGAGGTGAGGCAACCTTTTCACCACTGGCTCCATATAAGAGGCAACATCTTCTGCAGATGTAAACTTCATATATGGTTCAAGGATGTCTATGTGCCATTTTTTCAAGCATATGACCAAACCAACCCAATGTCGATTTCCCCAGTTCATTGGGACATAAACTGTCATAACATCTTTGAACTAGGAGGTTTTCTCCTTACGATCCCCTACAGTACCTTCTATGTAGCTAGAAAGTACAGGGTGCCAATCATATGAAGATGATGAAGATGAGTGAATGAATTTACGATATTGTGCAGTCAAAAGCTGGGTAAGTAAACTGTCCAAGACAACAACTTTTCTTCCGGCTAGGTGGGAGCCTCTTTCTCACCAAAAGGGACAAAGCATCATGTCCAAATGCTGAGTGACGTATAAAAATAGTAACTATGTCAATAGAACTTGAACAGAAATGCAAACACAGCCCATAATTGCAGTGGGTAGGAAATAGAGGCTTAATGTATGGAAGGAAGAGTAAATTCAAAATATGTGTAGAGAAAAATATTGATATTGACACATATAGGAATTCCGTTTGGTAATTAAGGACATTTAGTGGTGTACAAGGGAAGTATGCAGTATGAGGTACCAACAATATAGAAAACTTACAGTTTTGAATAGCCAGTTTTTTGTTGTGTAAATTTCTTCAAAGAAATTGCTTCCAACTTCACATCCATCAAGATCGTAACACCTATAAGATGAAAGAATTTAGTGGGACCCTATGCAAATTAGTAGCAGTAGTACACGCTTGAGGAGAGGGAGTCGTTGTGACTAACGGCTTGCAGTATGCCTTAAGCATTTGTTTAAACTTATGAATAAGTTTTTGAGAAATTTGACGGAAAGGAATGTAACCGCCAGCAGCTCCTCGAGAGAGTTTCGATTGCTTGGGGGCTGAAATCAAGTTATGGTTAACATTTGAAACCCTACTTCTCTTACCTCTACACTCCATGAAAGGGTTACAGAGTTTAGGGGCTCTTTCGGTTGGCAGTTCAGACAGCTTTGAAAGGGGAAGTTGCAGAGAAAGGTTGTTCACAGTCGTTGATGTAGATGGAGACATTACATGGCTAACTTGACCCTACGTATGTTGGGGAAAAGTCAGAAATTGACATAGCAGAAGGTGAGAAGACATGAACATGACAATTATAAGACGATAGTTGTACAACATCATGCAATTACCTGAGGAGCAGTTTCAGGTGTTAAGAGATTGTTATTGACCATCTGATCTTGCTGGGTTTGTTCAGAAGTAACTTCAGTAACAATCCTTTCCTAGAAAACACAATAAGTAACGACCATAAGCAATATTATGCATACAACAAGCAGTTGGGAAAATATTTTCAATCCCTGCAACTGCACATTATGAAGAACAGTAAAATTGGTCCTCATACACACCATTGAAAATGAACTACACCCATCAACCTTAACAGAATTATCATCAACATAACCTACTGTGTCCTACATGTAGGGTTACAGGTAAAAGTTTGATGGCACTATACATACAGAGTTGTTTTATAAAGGGTCAGACTTACGCACCTGAAGTAGCGTAGATGCAACATCTTCTCCCATTGTTTGTAAACAAGGGTGAGAAACAGTTAAAACCTTATCAGCAACATTGACATCCTCCTGATGAGGAAAACATATAATTACTACATAAATGTGGGTACCTAATACATATAGAGGCAATAGATATAAGAGATCACCTTATCCAGGATGGCCGATGTCTTTACATTATTGGGAACACTTTTATGAACCACATAACCTTGATAAGTTAGGGAAGCTTCAGCTTGAGGTAGAATGTGAGGTTGTTAAAGAGGAAGACCATCATTATCAGAAGTATGAACCGATTTAGTGGATCGGGTTAAGTGAACAATTTCTTTGCCACCAACCGATCCCAATTTCGGGGAAGTACATGCCCCACCAATGAAATCACTTATATTGCACGACAGACACTTCCCGGACATAAGAAGCGATTGTAGTTCAGAAATGGTAGCATTTAACTTATGAAAAGAAGACACATATGTCTTCCTCATCCGTTCAACTTCTACCCTCAATTTGGCAATATCGGAGGACGTCCTTTATGTCGAGCTGTCATACTTGACATCATTTGAATTAGCAGTGTTGTCTAGGCAAATCAAGCACCCACAATTACAGCCATTGTGATTTTTGTCCTTGCATATGCACAACTTAGGAAGGGACTCATCGCCTCCACGCCAATCAGCCTTTGAAAATTTATAGCCTTTCTTTATCAAGCTTACCATATGCGCAACTTGCTCATCGCCTTCATAATCCACATCCACAGATTCTCTACACCTTTTACTTGAGGAGAATAACATTTGATGAACGTTAAGCTGCAATAATATCCAATTAGAAGTTACATTAATTCATAATATAGAGGAAACCATATATAAAACGCCCCAATACTAACCTTTTTATCATGCTCAAGTTCAACAATGTTCCTTGTGTGAAATGTCTTCAACTTCGGCAATTCTGTGAGTCCCTTCTCGTAAAAAGTTTGTCCATCATGAAAGGATGGTACATACCTCAGTAGTAGTGGAATTGACTGAAACAGCATAAGTTGGATAGCTATTGGGAATCCATGGAGCACCAATGAAGGTTGTTTCAATTTGTTAATATGGTTGTATTGCCATTGAACTTTGTTCCCCACTTTGATCATCCGAATTGTCCGTTCAAATGCATGTCGTTCCCAAGGATAAGAAAAAAAGAAATCTAAGTTTCTTACCATTTCAACAATAGGGAATGAAGGTCTTATTGGCTGAGTCCCACAAATTAACACCCCTTCAACAATTACAATAAGTGCAAGGCGTATTTTCTTCCAGCCTGGCATAGTTGGTTCTGCCTTCAGCTTCTTTACAATATCCTCAATACTAACTTATGTTTGACGGCCAATAAGGGTATACCAATATGGGGACTCATTCTCGCCATGGGTTTGCGCATCACTTAGTGTATCCTTATCCGGATAAGAACCACAGGGTAAACCTATAATTTCTTGGAACTCGGTCAAGGAGAATCTCAGTGGATATCCCCCATATGTAAACTAGATTTCATGAGAATTCGTCATAACGATTTGCCCACAGAGAAAGTTGTGCAGAAGTTTGCCAGACAATGAACAACGACGTACAAGGAGATGAAATAAGGAGCTGAAGGGAAAGTTTTTTAGCTGCTTAAGCTCTTTAGTCCCATCCAAGATAGATAAAATGTCAAGAAGATACTGTGGTTTGGAGTACGAGTTCACCCTGCCGTCAGTTGGATACCTATCAGTTGAAAAGAAACGCTTTGGCAACATTTCTGTATGTATATCCTCCTCGTCACCTTCAATACAAAACATTTACCGTTAGGGAAGGTGTAAATTATATTTTCCCTTGTATATAAAACTATTGCAGTCCGAAACCTTAAGAAGATGAGTGAGATACATAATGACTTCTACCCCATTCAGCAAAGTCATCTAAAACTCCTGCTGAACCACTACTGCTACCAGACGTTGCGTTGCCACTGCTACTGGGACCTATCGGCATAGTAGAAATGAAAATATTATGACAATATATTAGGTCAGTAAATATACAAAATGAGAAGTTCATGTAGAGAAAATGACTAAACGATAAACAAGTAGAAGAACATGACCCAACTAACTAGATGACAGAATAAATAATTAGAAAATAAAATATGTTTCGGCGAGGTATATAATGTGTATCTTGTACAACAAACAAGAGATAGAAATCTATTATGAATGTTATAGTGAACAACATCCGTAACAAAATCTTGGAGGAAGAAATCAATTAGTAACCCAGACTGTAGTAGATAATGATCGGTCTTACAGAACTAAATTCTTCATTAGCCAAACAGAAGCATAGATAACATCGATTTATGTACCTGCAACCGGAGGAAGAGAGCCTTCACTACTTGACATAACTGATGTAATTTCGTACAAATAGAGTGAGAGACAGTTAATTTAAGTTGCGGTAAGAATCGATGAATAGAAATGGCAGACGACAGTCATGAATTATATTATTAAAACAGAATATAACTTGAGATTGACATCTTCCTCGGAGATTCAGTGCCATTAAGTCTCTGATTTCGCAACCTACCAACCGACTTTGACGGCGGAGGACAGATTGTCCTTCCAATACGGATTTCTTCTCCCAATCTACTAGTAGCAGGAGTAGAACCTTGAAGACCTCTTCTACTTCTTGTATTGACCATGTGAACGAGTTTAATAAACCAGTAATAGATCGAGCATGAAATTTCAGACCACGGATAAGCGGTCGTAATGCAGGTGCGAAGAGTAGGCGATTAGAATAGTAAACCCTCAATTAGAAATAAAATATTTTAAAAATCAGCGTTACGTTTGTGGTAGGGCAAATGAGAATGACGTCAGTTGAAGAAAGGTAAAATGGTCCTCAGAAAATGAGAGAGTGCCTGTTTTCGTAAGCAGATGCGAAAATGCCTAAATCCGAAGTTATCCGTAAGACAAATACTTTTTTTTTAATTAACTCTTTACATAAATCTGCAAAACGAAAATATAATCTTTCCTTTTCCTCGATAATAAATAAATATCCTTTGTCGAAACAGGAAAATACCTGAAAAGATTTAAGTTAAGGGCCTTAAGGCGAAGGTGGGTTTTAATACCTGCATTATACACATCTACGTTGCATTCTCAAATTGAGTCGAACGAGATTGATGCAACATCAGGAAAAAACACCACAAGACCTTCAATCATCGGCAATGAAGATGGCTCTTCCCTCTGCTGCATCGAATACTCAATACTTGTTCTACAGTAATTCATCGGAAAACCCTACGGTCTCCACGAATCTGTGTTTGTCGTCTTGTGAAAACTCTAAGAAGAGGAACCCTGATGATTCAGCCATGGTTTCTTGGACACCAAGCGAAAACAGATTAACTAAAGAAGAAAGAAAGATTAAGCAATTGAGGGACCTCACGATCACGAATGAAGAAAGGGCAAAGGACGAATGGTACGGTGTGTCAACAGAACTGGCACTATTCAAAGATCCGTGGATCATCAAGAAGGTATTAACCCCTAGCGATCTTGGCCAGCTTAGCGGTCTTCTTCTTCACACTGTCCCCATTGAGGACCACATCATCAAATATCTCAACAAGGGTGACAAGATTAACGTGCAGGAAGGGTTAGGAATCACGGTCGATGTGTATGACCACGACACTGACTCTACGTACGAGCTGCTTCTAAAGAGATGGACCACGTTGCATAGTTATGTTTTAAACGGTGGATGGCGTATGTATTTTGTCCGTAGGAGAGGTTTGAGACAAGGAGACGAAATTGGATTATTTTGGGATCGTTTTGCTTCGAGGCTCCACTTTCGTGTGCTTTCTCGTGCAGCTACATAAGTTTTTGTAGATCAGAAGAAGAACCCTAACTAGTGGAGCAATGAGGGGAGGGAGGGAGAGAGAGACGTCGAGAGAGATTCTTCTTCTTCTTTCGTGTTCTTAGAGCTTCTCCAACTAGGATGTTATTTTGAGGTTTTTAAATTTTTTAAGAATATATTTTGTATTTTTTTAAAATAAGAACTTGTGAAAGAGTAATTAAAATTTTGCTTCTCCAATGGTGAAGCTTGTATTGGAGTTCTTAATTTTGAAAAAAAAATATTTTGAGAGAGAGAGGGTTGAGTTGAGAGAAGCCTCTTCTCTTGTTAACAACGCAAGGATAAGCTTTTGAACCAACGAGATTCTGTTTAATCACCACACCCAATGCTCTCCTATTCTGTCTCTTCATCTCTATTCCAACTTTTCTGCTTCTCGTATCATCATCAAACGAAGAAAAATCTGTGCACTATGTTCTCTCTGTCTGATGCAATTGATTGAATCAGGAGGAGTCGAATAGATCCACCTGCAAGATCAGTGATCACATTTTTAATGAGTTGAGATAAATGGATTATACACCAATCACAAGAACTCAGATGCATTAGTAGATATCACTATGAAGTAGTCAATACATTTCTTATAGTTTTTGAGCTACTTACCAAATTATGTCCAGGGAATAAGACTCTCGAGCAATGAGCCATATCAAATGCATCCCAAGGGAAGGGGAGGCGTTGCGTAGAGATTATGCGAAGAATCGCAGGAATCCCACTTTCAAGAGCAAACTGAACCGGAGCTTCATGGTTATCTCTTGGAGCAAGAGAGAGTGATAGAATGCCACACGGTCCAAAAGATCACCACCCCAGCTAGCAACCTACATAAGAAACCACAAAACATTATAAACCAGAACAGGTTAGAGAGTTCGAGTAGTTGGAAGAGAGACTAAATACTTACTACCGTAGAGAACTTGGCTTGTATAGGTACATACCATTGTGGGCTGACTAATGTGAGACTTGTGAGTATATGACGTCAAATTGCATATAAGGCTAAGATGAATAATAGTAATGTAAAGAAGGTTCTTACTCTTTCCAACACTCTGGAGAGCGCTGATAGGCTGCCAAAGAGCAGAGAATGTAATACCAATGCTAAATAGATGGACTGTGTTTCCAGCCATCCACATCATGAAACCCATCATCATCGAATTCTTAAATGGAGATTGCACTACTTCCCACGCTTTCTGCTCATTAATCCATAAACAAAAACATATCAGTTTAAAAAAAAACTTCATCCACATCAAACCCCAATCTCGATCAGCTAAAGCAAGAATTTTTTCCTTTTCTAATTTCACCAAGTCACCTAATTTACATAGTGAAAGACACGGTCTTATATAAATTCTATAACAATCACCTAATTTATAACTATTGTTATAAATTCTATAACAATACATTAAAAAAAAAAAAAAAAACATCATCCTGAATTCGAAATCATTACTGAATCATCCTGAATTCGAAATCATCAAACCATAAAACCCAATTAGACAACACACAAAATCCCCAGTAGTAGCCAAAAATAAAAATCAACTCAATTCACTGTAAATTTTCTAAATTGAAACTTGGAATCATGTTCAATATAAGAAAAATCCAATACCATCATATTTTACAAGAATCCAGACATGCAAATGATGTTTCTGCTATGCTCAATAATTTTCATTACCATTATATTTTTCAAAATACATAAGAGAGGGAAGAACAGCAACACACCTCCGTCTCCACCGGGACTTCCGTTGATCCAAAACCTTCATCAGCTTGGCCGCCACACTCACCGATCACTATGCTCTCTCAGCCACCGTTACGGTGCTCCTTCACTTTGGTCGGATTAGCACCTTAACTAAACAGTAATTCAAACCCTAATTCCCAAAATCAAACTGATGGTCGATCTATGTGTTTGCCTTGCAGATATATATTATCGGAAAAGAGAGAGAGAATAAGAAAAAAAAAGAATTGGTATAATTTTTTTTTTAAGTATCAAAACGCTGACACGTATCAATAAGATAAGAGGCCTGGTAAGAGCTCCTGTTGGAGAAGCTCTTACATTCGCATAATTTTCTCAACATGGATCAATTTTAATACAACTTTTATTATTATTTTAAAATTTATTTTCTTTCCGATGTAATGTAGAGCACTCCCATTGGTCATACAAAGTGACGGTCTGTAGAAAAATGAGAAATTAAAAAAAAAAAAGAAAAAAGAAAATTTATTTTGCAAACAGTATTGATCCGTGTTTTTGCCGAGATGATTTTAGAACCTTGGAGACATCTTATGTGTCACCATGACATTGGCCAGTGAGAGTATATTTTTATTTTCTTTTTTTTCTTTGCAAAAACATATCTTCGCCTTTCGCCTATATCTGAATACAACACAAAAACTATATCCTTTTCTAATGAATCAATTCTGATAAATCGATTCGTAACGTGTAGTGAGATACTCTCAGAAGTGTAAATTCACTTCAGATGGACTATCGGATTTTCGCATGTTCTTAAAAGAAATAGATCATCGACATCGTCTCGTTCGTGTTGTTGTTAGCCGATGAGGAGTGTCGTTGTTGCTCTCCGCCATTACCGTCGGGTATCGCTTCTCCGGGTAAGTGAACTTATCTTCTTCCTTATAGATCTTCTATTTGACTGCTAGTTTTGGTTTTATTCGGTATAGAAATTGTTGGTGTGGATGATCTTAGTGGTTAAATTTCTGAATTTTATGTTTCGAGAGTCCACTTGATTGACGTTATGGTATGTCATCTTGTCTTTTGTATACTTACTACTTTGTTTCTGCTGAAAGGAATTTGAAAACAAAGCTACATTCTTTAGCACAAAAATCTCAGTACATTAAATAGACTTGTTTTTTTTTATTAAGTTTCTGTTGAGATTGTTAGTACTGATTCAATTCTGGGTTGATGATGGTTTGGTTCTAAACCGGAAATTAAAGAGTTGGTTTGGTGGCTATCTCTGGTTTGGGAAATTGTTGATTAAACCAGAGAGAAGGAGATTAGAGTAAAGTCTCTAACTGCAGTTGCGGGTTTGCTAATATAACTGAAACGTCGCGTTTCTTACGTTTAGTCTTCTTCTTCGATCTTATTGTTATCGATCTCTTCATCTTTTGTTATCGAAAAAAAGAAAAGAGAGTTTGTTAGAGAGAGAGATCCACCATTGTTGTAAAGCTCGGTTCTGAGCTGTAACCTTTTCTCATAGTGAATTTTGCCGGATTGTTTCGGCCCTAAACGTAGGTGTAATCACATCGATTGCACTAAACTGGGTTAACAATTGCCTCGTGTTCTAGTTCTTTACTTTTACAAGATTCTTGAGCAAAGTTCGATTAGATTTAGAGAAGTGTTCCGAGTTGCTTACAGGTGTGAATCATAACAAAGTGGTATCAGAGCGTAGGTTCTTCTCTTAGATCAAATTGATGGCGGTGGCAACGGCACGAGTTGAGATTAAGATGTTCAATGGTGATAGCGACTTCTCACTATGGAAGATTCGGATTTTGGCTCAGCTTGGGGTTTTTGGTTTAAAGAACATTCTCACCGATTTCACGCTGACCAAGACAGTTCCGTTAACAAAGGAAGAAGAAAAGAAGATTGCTTCTGAAGAATCATCAGACTCTTCGTCATTACAGACTAAAGAGGTACCATATCTAATCAAGATTGATCAATCGCAACAAGCTTTGACGTTAATCATAAATCATGTTGGGGACAAGGTTCTGCGTAAGGTAAATCATGCTCAGACTATAGATCAGAATGTAGACGATTTCTTGAAGATTGTTGCAGAGTTGGGGAGCTTGGAGATTCAGGTTTCTGAAGAGGTTCAAGCGATATTGCTGTTAAATTGCTTGCCAGCCAGCTACATTCAGCTTAAGCATACGCTTAAATATGGTAACAAGAGTTTGTCTGTTCAGGATGTGATATCCTCAGCTAAGTCTCTGGAGAGAGAGCTGGCTGAGTCGAAAGAGTCTGAGAGAGGTTCATCTGCAGCGTTGTACACTACTGAAAGAGGAAGACCTCAGACTAGAGGCCAACTAAATCGTTCGAAGGAAAAAGATAGAAGCAGGTCAAACTCCAAAACAAAAGTCACTTGTTGGTTCTGCAAGAATGAAGGGCATGTTAAGAAGGACTATTATGCCAAGAAGCAAAAGCTTGAAAGTGAAGGTCAGAATGAAGCTGGAGTTATAACAGAAAAGCTGGTATTCTCGGAGGCTCTGAGTGTCAACAATCAGTTGTTCAAAGACTTGTGGATTCTAGATTCAGGGTGTACATCTCACATGAAATCTATGAGGGATTGGTTTTGTAGTTTTCAAGAAAATGGAGAAACAACTATTCTGCTGGGAGATAATCGAGCTGTGGTATCACAGGGAATAGGTTCAATTCGTGTTAATACGAATGGAGGTTCAATAAAGGTGTTGAACAACGTTAATTATGTTCCAGACTTGAGGAGGAATTTGATTTCAACGGGTACTCTTGACAAACTGGGATATAAGCATGAAGGTGGAGACGACAAAGTGAGATATTTCAAGAATAAGAAAACAGCTTTGTCAGGAAGCTTGAACAATGGTCTGTATATTTTGAATGGTAAGACTGTTATCAGCGATAATTGCAACACTGAGAATGTGAAAGACAGCACCGTGTTGTGGCATAACAGGCTTGGACATTTGAGTCTTAACAGTATGAAAGTGTTAACCGAGAAAGGACTATTGCAGAAGAAAGAACCAACTTGGAGTTTTGTGAGCATTGCGTATGGGAAAGTCCAAGAAGTTGAGTTTCAATGTGGGTAGACACGATACTGAGGATGCATTGGGATATGTTCATGCAGATTTGTGGGGTTCACCGAATGTGACACTGTCACTCTCAGGTTAGCAGTATTTCTTATCTATCATTGATGATAAGACTCGTAAGGTTTGGCTCATGTTTCTCAAGACAAAGGATGAGACATTCGATCGCTTTTGCGAGTGGAAAGAGTAAGTTGAAAATCAGATTGGTAAAAAGGTAAAAGTCCTCAGAACAGACAATGGATTGGAGTTTTGCAATTTGAAGTTTGATGAATATTGTAAGAAGCATGGTATTGAGAGACATCGAACTTGCACTTATACTCCAGAGCAAAACGGAGTTGCAGAGAGGATGAATCAGACACTTATGGAAAAGGTAAGATGTCTGTTAAATGAGTCTGGGTTAGAAGAACGTTTCTGGGCTGAAGCAGCAGGTACTACTGCCTATCTTGTAAATCGGTCCCCTGCATCTGCTATTGATCACAATGTACCTGAAGAGCTGTGGCTGAATAAGAAGTGTGGTTATAAACACTTGAGAAGATTTGGCTATGTCGCTTATGTGCATCAAGATAAGGGAAAGCTTAAACCTAGACCTTTGAAAGGAGTGTTTCTAGTGCTATCATGAAGCGAAAGAGGACAAGTACAGTAAAGAATGAGATGCGGGTATGGATGAAGAAATAAGTTCATTAAAGAAGAATGAGACCTTTGATGTAGTGGATAGACCTGTAAATAAGAAAGTTATTAGCTGTAGATGGCTCTATAGAAAGAAGCCAGTCATTCCAGGGGTAGAACCTGAGAGGTTTAAGGCCAGATTGGTGGCTAGAGACTTTACACAGAGGATACTGATTGACTATCAAGAGGTGTTTGCACCTATAGTGAAGCACATATCAATTAGAGTTTTAATGTCATTGGTGGTTCAAGATGACTTAGAACTGGAGCAGATGGATGTCAAGACGGCATTTCTGCATGGAGAACTTGATCGACCTATATACATGGAATAACCTGAAGGTTATGAGGTAGATCCAGGAAAAGATCAAGTTTGTTTGTTGAAGAAATCTCTTGATGGTTTAAAACAGGCTCCAAGGCAGTGGAATAAGAAGTTTAATGCATTCATGATGAAACAAGAGTTCAACCGGAGTGAGCATGACTCTTGTGTGTATGCAAAAGAGGTAAATCCTGGTGAAATCATCTACTTGTTACTTTATGTAGATGATATGTTGTTAGCTGCTAAGAGTAAAGAAGAGATAAGTAGGTTGAAAGAAGCTTTGAGCTTAGAGTTTGAGATGAAGGATATGGGATCTGCAAGTAGGATTCTGGGAATTGATATAATTCGTAATCGAGAAGAAGGGGTTCTATATTTGTCTCAGTCTGGTTATTTGGAGAAAGTATTGAGTCAGTTTAACATGAGTAAGGCTCATGAGGTAGAAACTCCGATTGGAACGCACTTCAAGTTGGCATCTGTGAAGAATGACCGAGAGTGTGTTGATTTGGAAAAGGTTCCATATGCAAGTGCCATAGGAAGTATCATGTACTTAATGGTGGGCTCAAGGCCGGACATAGCTCAGGCTATTGGTTTGTTGAGTAGGTTTATGAAGAAACCTGGGAAGATTCATTGGGAAGCAGTGAAGTGGTTGCTGAGGTATCTAAGAGGCTCTAGTGTTTTGAATTTGGTTTTCACGAAAGGGAACAAGCTAGAGATTCAAGGTTTTAGCGACTCCGATTATGCTGGTGATTTAGATCGGAAAAGGTCTACCAATGGTTATGTTTTTACAGTTGGTGGTAATACTGTCAGCTGGAAGTCGAGTTTACAGTCAACTGTGACTTTGTCAAGCACAGAGGCTGAGTATATTGCACTCACATAAGCGGTTAAAGAAGCATTATGGCTCAAAGGGCTTTTGGAGGACATGGGTTATGAACAAGAGAAGGTCACGGTATGGTGTGACTCGCATTCAGCAATATGTCTATCAAAGAATAACACGTTTCATGAGAGAACGAAACATATTGCAACTAAGTACAACTTCATCAGAGACATTGTTGAGTCTAGAGAGGTTGAGGTTCTGAAGATTCATACATCAAGGAATCCTGCGGATTTGCTTACAAAAGGCATTCCAGTTAAGAAGTTTGAGGCAGCTTTAGATTTTCTAAAGCTGATCAAGTGAGGTGAAGTGTCATCTCGGCTGAAGGTTAAATCCAAGTAAGTGCAAGTTCATGGTTAGAGAAAAGGAATTGAATCAAGGTGGAGTGTTGAGATTGTTAGTACTGATTCAATTCTGGGTTGATGATGGTTTGGTTCTAAACCGGAAATTAAAGAGTTGGTTTGGTGGCTATCTCTGGTTTGGGAAATTGTTGATTAAACCAGAGAGAAGGAGATCAGAGTAAAGTCTCTAACTGCAGTGGAGGGTTTGCTAATATAACTGAAACGTTGCGTTTCTTACGTTTAGTCTTCTTCTTCGATCTTATTGTTATCGATCTCTTCATCTTCTGTTATCGAAAAAAAGAAAAGAGAGTTTGTTAGAGAGAGAGATCCACCATTGTTGTAAAGCTCGGTTCTGAGCTGTAACCTTTTCTCATAGTGAATTTTGCCGGATTGATTCGGCCCCAGACGTAGGTGTAATCACATCGATTGCACTGAACTGGGTTAACAATTGCCTCGTGTTCTAGTTCTTTACTTTTACAAGATTCTTGAGCAAAGTTCGATTAGATTTAGAGAAGTGTTCCGAGTTGCTTACAGGTGTGAATCCTAACAGTTTCCTTGGGTTGCTACCATCATATCGCTTTAATCTCTTCGTTTTGTATTTGATAAAACCAAACATGCTAAATGCTGCGTTCAACTTCCACTCAAATAGACTATTGTTCAGTTTAGACAGTAAACTGTTGATATTAACATTTATCTATGTTCTCTAATCTCTCCCATTGGTGTATGCAGGAGATGCTTTCGTTTTTGGTAATCTCTCCGTCGCTTGGGACTGTTCATCTGCTGAAACAAAGCGAAGTCGAGCGGAATCGAAGGGAACAATTGTTTATAAGCGAGGTAAGGGTACACATTCACCATGAGAGCTGACTCTGTTCGTTGTAGAAACCTTATGAGCGGTTTCAAAACCGAATTAGAGATCGATTTGTGAAAATTAGCAGTTGAAGGAGGGAATGTGTTGTGGAGACTTTGATCTTCTTGTGCAATCTGTATCTCTTGAGTGCTCTGTGAACGTTGACCATAGCTGGGAAAAAACCGTTGGCGAAAGGCAGGGGAAGGAGCAACAATTTTAGAAGAAGTGACATGAAGGAGAATCAAACTCATCTGCTCTTCCTTTAAATGTCACAAATAATTTTATATAAATCAATTTTTGTTTTTATTTTTAAGACATCCATACACAAAGTTCACCAATGGAAGATGAAAAGTAATAAAAACTTAATGGGAATATCTAGATTAAACAAGCATTAAATTTAATATTATTTTATAGTAAAGACATTCATTAGGGGATGACTGATGGGAGTGCCCTAAAGGAAGTTCAATAGTGCTTAGCACTAGCCCAATACCGTAATACCCTGAGACACTCGAAAGAACTAAAATGAGAATTCTTCCAAGTATGATAGAAAATTTGGAAGAACAATTAAAGAATACTTGAAAGACTTTTAAAGAGACTTAGAGAACTTATGAAGAACACTCTTTATTGAAACTTTCTTTTTATTTCACTTCTTCAAGTTAATTACAAATGATGGGGTGAGGAGGTATTTATAGTCTCCATGGTTAGCTTACAAAATTTTCTAGATTATTCTACTATTATCTATATCACGTGTGTGGAGTCGAGTGGTCTCACACCGTCGGGGGTGACGATCTTGGTGCGCAACGAGGACGTTGGGATCTGTTAGTTGGGGTGAATTGTGACACCCCGGTATCAGAGACTTGCGGAGAGGTTTAAAAGAATTGATTTGGCCACCTATGTGTCACCAAAGTGCACTTATATTTTCGGACAAAGGTCTTGAGAGAACTCCAGAGTTAAGCGTGCTTGAGCTGGAGTAGTCTTAGGATGGGTGACCTTCCGGGAAGTGACTGTCGGAACTGTGCGAGTGTGGACAAAACATAGGAAAAGATCATGTGGTGATTTGTAGGGACAGTAACAAGTCTTTAAAGTCTTCTGGACGTAGCAAACCGGCCGTCGAATATTGATGGGCTCACGGGCCTAGTGAGGGGAAGTGAGGCCCATTAAGGAAGGTGGACCCATGGACTGGGATTGGACATGAGGCCCACTAAGAGGTGGCAGTCGGGGTGTTACAAATACGTCTAGTCCTGTCCCACCCTTTCACGTCCTAACCCATCCCCTTTCGTCTCGTTTCATCCTGTATCCATCAGAATTTTTTTTTTCTTATGTTCGTTTTCTTTTAAATAATTATTCATTAAACAATATTTACTAAAAGAGATTGGGTAAGAAATTTATTCGGGATACCAAATTTCTCTGTTGAATAATTTTTTTACTTAGTTAAAATTATCCAAAATTATAAAATACCAAATTTTTCAAAGTGCCTCTTCCAAAGTAGTTAATTACATGTCGCATAATCAATTCTTATCCATATTAGTGAAAGCTTGACACTTAAATTTATCTACCTATACTTTTGATTTTGTACTTTTATCTAAGATTTATGTCCCGTTTAAAAAAAATAATTAATATATTGTTTTTCATTATTCGAATATATCCGTTTCAGTTTACACATACTATTTCTCTTCTTAATACAATAAATAAATTTGACTTTTCTCAAAATTTAATTATTGTTTTCTAAAAGTATATATACTTAATTAGTATATAAGATTACTTCAAAAATACACTGGTAAAACATATATTCAATCTAATAATAAACCCTTTTAGGTCATAAAATTTTAATTGTATAATAGTAGTATTTTTTCCATAAAAACTAGTTGGTCACTCTTTTACGGTGTTTTGTCAATACTTTAGTGTATAAGTAGAATACTACAACCGGTACCAAAAATAAACATCATCATCATATTCATTAGCTCAAAAATATACATTTTTTTGTAATCTATCAATAATAATCAAACACAGCCCGTGTTTGTTGAAAATGTTAAAGTAATTTTGTTACAGGGTGTTAAATCTCGTCCAGTCTCATCCCATCTCATCTCATCTCGATCCATCCAGTTAGAAATTTTATGTTCGTTAACCATTCTGTTTTAAATAATTACCAATATAATAATGTTATTAATAAATTTTGGCTAAGAAATTTAGACAAAATACATGTATTCTCCATTTGAATGTTTAATTTATATAGTTAGTATAAATTATCTCAAAAACTCTCAAAATATTTTTAAAAATACCCAGAATTCTCAAAATACTTGTCTCAAGATAATTCTTTATATGTCATATAGTCAACCTTTATTTGAAAATCGTTTTAAGTAAAATGTTTTCAATTATACGAATAACCGATTTATGTCTCATGTCCACTACTTCTCATCGTAATACCATAAATAGATTGGAATTTTAATAAAAATCTAATTTACATTTTCTGATATGAAATTATGTGCATAAACATTAATATAATTCTGATTAGTAAGAGTATATTTAAAAAATCTTATAATTAGAGATTTTCTGTCCGTTGTATGATTCGATTTTGGTAGAAATATATGTTTTAATTTTGAATGTTTAGGTACCGTATAAGTAAAGAATATCCCATAGAATAAAAAATTTAAATATAGGAAGTGTTGTGATTTTTTCCGATTATTTGCTTTATTTTAAATATTTAGACCATGTAATGAATCAATTATGTATTTTACAAATTAGTTTCTATGCAATTTTGGTAACTATTTTAAAGGGATTTATTAGTTGATTGCCGCTGAAGATGCACAACATTTATGACGGAATTGTTTTGTTCATTTTTTTATGCATAGATTTTAGATTTTGATAACTAATTTTAAGGAATGGTTTTGTTAATATAGCAGCTAATGGTGGTAACATTTATTATTGAATCAAATACATTTAATTTTTTATGTATTGCTAAACTTGTGGAGAAATCTTTGAATATAATAAATGATATATTATTAAAGTTAACAATTTGGATTTGCTAAAGATCAGCTTTGTATATTAATTATTAGTCTATATTCAAAGATTTTTGATTATCAGATTAGTACAAATCAAAAATAGAATTCAAAAAATTTAATTTGATTAAAAAGTGAAATTAATGATAAAAAGGAATATATTAGTATTAATTTTAAAATATCTTTAATTTACAACCCTCAAAACATCAACTTATTTACAACTCTCTGCCATTGTATTAATTAAAAAAAAATCCAAAAATATATTATAACTAAACGTGTGTCTCAAAAAGCTAAACCTCTCCTCTTACATCTAAATACATCCTTTTTATCGCTAACATATACATCACCACTCACCATATCAAGCAAACAATTCCACAATTATAACAGATTCCTCCTAAGTTCATCATTTTTCATCATGGTTAGAGAGAAGAAAAATACTTAGGTTCACTCCTAGGGGTGAACCTTTGTATTCACCCCTAGGGGTGAACCTTTGTATTCACCCCTCATCTCTCAACCAATCAGAATGTTCCATCTAATATTTCATTTAAAAAATAAATCAAAATTAAATTAAAAATCAAAACAAATTAAGGAAACAATTTCTGTATACTTTTATTTAAGGAAAATTAAATATCCACTTGGTTTAGATTTTACAATTAAACGAGATTATATATCGGTTTGGGTTTATAAGTGAGAATTAGGGTTTAGATTTTACAATTAAAATGAATTATATGTCAGTTTGGGTTTACAAATGAGGTGGTTAGGATTTAGATTTTACAATTAGAACGAAATTATATGTCGGTTTGGGTTTACAAATGAGATGGTTAGGGTTTAGATTTTATAATTAGAATGAAATTATATGTCGGTTTGGGTTTACAAATGTGATGGTTAGGGTTTAGATTTTACAATTAGGATGAAATTATATATCGGTTTGGATTTATAAAAGAGTGGTTTAAGTTTTTAATTCTATAATAATATATACAGATTTAATTTCCTTATTTACTATGGGGGTGAATGAAGAGGTTCACCCTAGGGGTGAACCAAAGTATTGTCCAATAAAAAACAGTGGAAGAAAAAAAGTGAAAAAAGACTTTCACCCAATTAACAACCTCGGTTCGGTAAGATTTTTTTTATTTCTATATTCTATACACATACAACTCCTTTTAACAAAGACAATCTATCTTCGACCACAAATAACAAGTCCGAATAAACACCGAAAATAATCAGAGAGAATGTTTGCGCTTGGCGACTCTAGGGTTTTGGGCTCAACCGGTGACGATGCTACTATGATGGATGTGGGTGTAAGAGATCGACCTCCAGAGGATCCCCCGGATGGATCTCGTCTGTGGGTGCAGAAGGTTACGGGGAGTGCGGCAGGAGGGAGACCGGCACCGGAGGAGATACTGGCTACAGTGTACGTTGATGAACGAGTAAGACTCGAATTCCCTGATGGAGAGGATGGGGAGCCAGTGGTTACTATAGAACCAGAAGTCTTGGAGGCGATGAATGGCTTATGGAAAAGTTGCATGATTGTGAAGGTGTTAGGTAGGCATGTCTCCCTCGCTGTTCTGAGCAAGAAATTGACGGAACTATGGAAGCCACGTGGTGCGATGTATGTGTTGGATCTGCCGCGCCAGTTTTTCATGATTTGGTTTGAGGTTGAGGAGGAGTACATGGCTGCGGTCCCGAGTGGACCGTAGAGGGTATTCGGGAGCTATTATGGTGTAAGCTTGGTCGCCGAAATTTGATCCCTTACGGGATGAGATAGTGACGACGCTGGTGTGGGTTAGGGTGTCTAACATTCCGCTCAATTTCTATCATCCGCGTATTCTAATGAGGATTGCTCAAGGCTTGGGGAAGCCACTTCGGGTGGATTTGAATACTCTGAATTTTGAGAGGGCGAGATTTGCAAGGGTTTGTGTGGAAGTAAATCTCCAGAAGCCACTTAAGGGTACAATTAGGATCAATGGCGATCGTTATTTTGTTGCTTATGAAGGTCTATCGAACATTTGTTCTGGTTGTGGAATATTTGTTCATATGATCCACGCTTGTCCAAAAGTGCTTGCAGTGAGGGTGGTATCGAAGAAGGAAGTCACGGGGGGAGTTGTGGCTCCGGGTCTAGAGGATACAAAAATGCGTACGGGGGAGAGTAATGGTGACCAGAATGCAGATGGTTTTACTTTGGTGCAAAATTCTCACCAGCGACCCGCTCAGGCGGCCGGTAAGGGTGTGGCCGCTGCGGGTGAAGTGGAAAGCACCTCGGGAAGGAAAGTCCGCGAGGTCTTGCCTGATTCTGGGGTAGCAAATATTCCGGTATCGAATAGATTTGGGAACTTTCCGGATGAATCAACTCCGACGGTTATTACGGGAGGTTCATATCTTGTGGCGGCAAATAAGGAAAACAAATATATCCCGAATCGGGTGGTGACAGGGAAGAGTCTTCCGCAAGTGAAGTCTATTGTTGTGGGATCAAATGGGCCGAAGGAGAAAGGCTTCACACGTTTTGAGGCCCAGGAACGAAGTTCTGGATCGCGTAAGGGACTGAAGCAAGTAACTGGGCCTAGGTCCAAAAAGCCCACAAACTCTCAGCCGACACGGGGGTTGCTCTTTGGTCCGATACGAGATACTATCGAGATGTCAGCCAACGGTAAGCGGCTTAGAGTTGAGAAGGAGACGATGGGTCGTGAAGGTGGATTTTCGGTGGATGGAGAGAGTTTAGATATGTCTGTTGACTCCGGCTTGGTGGGTCCGAGTATGGGTGATGGTTCGATTGAGCCGGAAGTGGAAGCTGTTTTGGGGACTGATGGGGTTGCGTCACTGAAGGTTCCTTCAGGGGAAGCGTCTGGTGATCGGGTCGCGTAACAGTTATCCCTGGTGGTTCGAGTTTTATTGATTGTAGTCAAGATGAATTGCTTGCTCTGGAACTGTAGGGGGGCGAATAAACCCACTTTTCGAATATCAATTCGTTATATTTTGAAACGATTCCCTACGGACATTCTGGCTTTATTTGAGACTCATGCGGGTGGAAGTAGAGCTGACCAGATTTGTCAAAAATTGGGGTTTGCGAACTCGTTTAGAGTCAAAGTTGTAGGACAGAGTGGGGGATTGTGGTTGTTGTGGATATCGGACATTGGTAGTGTGGAGATTGTTGAATCGTCCGAGCAGTTTATTCATGCAAAGATTGTGAATGGGGTAGAGGTGTTGCAGCTTATAGTCGTCTATGCAGCTCCTACTGTTACTAGACGGAGTGGTCTCTGGGCAAAGTTGATGGAGGTCATTCATGGCATCTCTGGTCCGCTGTTAATTGGTGGGGACTTCAACACAATTGTCCGCGTGGATGAGCGTACTGGGGGGAATGGTCGTCTCTCTGCGGATTCATTAGCGTTTGGAGAATGGATCGACGACTTGTCTCTGATTGATCTTGGTTTTCAAGGTAACCAGTTTACATGGAAGAGAGGCAAGGTGGAGTCGAATTTTGTTGCTAAAAGATTGGATTGGGTCCTGTGTTGTGCTTAGACTCGATTACAGTGGCAGGAAGCTATAGTGAAGCATCTTCCTTTTCTATCTTCTGACCAAGCACCCTTGTACGTTCAACTTTCACCGGAACCAAAAGGGGATCCAAGGCGACGGCCATTTCGGTTTGAAGCAGCTTGGTTGAAGCATGATAGTTTTAAGGATTTGGTGTCAACTTCTTGGAAGAGGGAGTTAAAGACACCTGAGGCGTTGATGGAGCTACGTTTGATTCTACGTAAATGGAACAAGGAGGTCTTCGGTGATGTTCAGCGTCGGAAAGTGCAGCTGGTGGAGGAGATTCAAGCTGTTTAGGACTTATTGGATGTTTCTCAAACGGATGTTCTGTTACGAAAGGAAAAGGATCTGGTTAAAGAGTTTGATGTTTTACTTGAACTAGAGGAGGTCTTATGGTTTCAGAAGTCTCGAGAAAAATGGATTGTCCTAGGAGATAGGAACACCAGTTTCTTCCAGACTTCCACAATTATACAACGGAGAAGAAACCGCATTGAATGTTTAAAGAATGATGCGGGTATTTGGGTGTCAGATTCTCATGAGTTAGAACTTCTCGCAATCGAGTACTGCTGTAGAGAAGGCAATACGCAAGATGGGGAGTTTTAAAGCTCCGGGACCAGATGGATACCAACCAATCTTGTATCAGCAGTGTTGGGATGTGGTTGGTGACTCTGTGGTAAGGTTTGTGCTTGAGTTTTTTGAAACTGGTGTTTTACCGCCTAGTACAAATGATGCTCTGTTGGTGTTGATCGCGAAGGTGTTGAAGCCGAAACAGATTAGTCCATTCAGACCAATTAGTCTGTGTAATGTCTTGTTTAAGACTATCACTAAGACTTTGGTAGAACGGCTGAAGGATATGATATCTAAGCTTATAGGTCCTGCTCAAGCTAGCTTTATCCCAGGCCGGCTAAGTACTGACAACATTGCGGTGGTTCAAGAGGATGTCCATTCTATGAGACGCAAGAAGGGAAGAAAGGGATGGATGCTTTTGAAACTTGATCTGGAGAAGGCCTATGACAGAATTTGGTGGGACTTCTTGGAGGATACGCTTCTAGCACCAGGGTTTACAGAGACTTGGTTCGATGGATTTTACAGTGTGTATCTGGACCATCTATGAGCCTTTTATGGAATGGGGAGAAGACTGAGCCCTTTACTCCGCAACGAGGACTGCGTCAGGGAGATCCGCTGTCACCCTATCTATTTGTTCTTTCCATGGAAAGGTTGTGTCAGATGATTGATCTTTCGGTTGTGAATAAGAGATGGAAACCAATCCGTTTTTCGAGAGGTGGACCACAACTCTCTCATATTTGTTTTGCTGATGACCTCATTCTGTTTGCAGAGGCGTCAGTAACACAAATAAGAGTGATTTGTGGCGTGTTGGAAGCTTTTTGTTCAGCCTCGGGACAAAAGGTAAGCCTCGAGAAGTCGAAATTCTTTTACTCAAATAATGTGTCTACTGAGTTGGGGAGATTGATCAGTGTAGAGAGTGGTATTCAGTCTACTCGAGACTTGGGTAAATATTTGGGTATGCCAATACTTCACAAGCGTATGAACGAAGAGACGTTCAGTTCAGTTCTGGAAAGAGTTTCATCAAAAATAGCTGGGTGGAAGGGGAGAATGCTTAGTTTTGCAGGTCGTTTGACATTGACGAAAGCAGTCTTATCTTCTATACCTGTTCACTCCATGTCAACTATAATCCTGCCCCAGTCTGTTCTCGCAGCCTTGGATAAAACTTTACGATCTTTCTTGTGGGGTAGTACACCAAAAAAGCAGAAGCAGCATTTAGTTGCTTGGGATAGGGTATGTTTATCTAAAGCAGAAGGTGGTTTGGGTATTCGAGCGGCTAAGACCATGAATATAGCTCTTATTGCAAAGATTGGTTGGAGACTACTTAATGACAGAGACAAACTTTGGGCTAAAGTGGTGATCAGTAAGTATAAAGTGGGTTATTTGCAGGATACATCGTGGTCTGCAGTGAAGAGTAACTGGTCCTCAACATGGAGGAGCGTAGGGGTTGGCTTAAGAGTGGTGGTTCTACCTGGTCATAGTTGGGTGATTGGTGATGGGCGTACTATCAAGTTTTGGACAGATAAATGGCTCTCATGGGATAATTTGGCTGATAATTGTATAGGTGAGTTGGGACCTAATCATGAGTCAGGACTGGTTCGAGATTTCTGGATCGATGGTAGGGGTTGGGATATGGATCAGATTGCACCGCATTTACTGGTACATTTGAGGGAGGAGTTAATGTCTATAGTTGTTGATAACTTCACTGGGGCGACATATAGATTATCATGGGGAAGGACCAATGATGGGGTCTTTACAGTAAGGTCGGCTTATGAGATGCTCATTCAGAATGGGACTCCACGACCAGACATGTCTACGTTCTTCACACGAGTTTGGAGAATTGCTGTTCCAGAACGTGTACGCGTTTTCCTCTGGTTTGTAGGGCATCAAGTGTTAATGGTGAATGCTGAAAGACATAGACGCCACATATGTGACTCTGATGTCTGTACGGTATGTAAGGGTGGAGTGGAGACTATCTTACATGTTTTGCGCGATTGCCCTGCCATTTTAGGTGTTTGGATGCGGCTTGTCCCGAGGCAGAGGAGGGGTGAGTTTTTTGGTCAAACCTTGTTGGAATGGATATATGCGAATTTGAATGGGGCGGGGACCAGGGATGGTTTATAATGGTCAATAACTTTTGCTATGACTGTTTGGTGGGGCTGGAAGTGGCGGTGTATGAATGTTTTTGGTGAAACAGGTAAATGCAGGGATAGAGTCCAATTCCTGAAAGATCTATCTCGGGAGGTGGTGAATGCTAATCGGTCTTGTGCAGAAGGGAGAGTGAGGATAGCTAGAGTGGAGCGCATGGTTTGTTGGCGATTCCCGGAACCCGGTTGGTTGAAAGTAAACACGGATGGCGCTTCTCGTGGGAATCATGGTCCAGCTAGTGCAGGAGGTGTCTTGCGTGATGCAGCAGGCGCTTGGAGGGGTGGATTTGCGCTTAATATTGGACGGTGTTCGGCTCCCTTAGCTGAACTGTGGGGTGTGTACTATGGTTTGTACCTGGCTTGGGAGCAGCGAGCGGATCGGGTAGAATTGGAGCTGAATTCAGATATGGTGGTGGGGTTTCTTAAGACAGGGATAAGCAGGTATCATCCGCTGTCTTTCCTGGTATGGATGTGCCATGGCTTTATCTCAAAGGACTGGAATGTCCGGATTTCTCATGTGTATAGAGAAGCTAATTGTCCTGCCGATGGATTAGCAAGCTATGCGTTTTCTCTTCCTTTAGGTTTTCATAATTTTGTTTCAGCTCCGACTTTTATTATTCCTCTGTTGGACGATGATCTTCGTGGTCTTTCACGGCCTCGGAGAGTTTGTTTGTAATTTTTCTATTTTAAGTTTTAAATAAATCACGGGGGCTGTTGCCATCCGGTCTTCTACCAAAAAAAAAAAAAAAAAAGACAATTTATCTTCCATTTGCACAGGTTCCAAAAGGTGTACGTCACATACCAATTGTTCACACTCATAACGTGAAGAAAATGTTCCAGTATTCAATCAAAAGAGACGGAATCACAAATGGAAGAAAGAGAATCAAAATAAGCCATGAGAACTACAAAGCTAATAGAATTCTAAAGTAAAAGATTCCATATGTATTAAGAAATAAGAATAAGAACCACAATGTGATTTCAAAAAATCCATTAATATGTGTATTTCATTTTGAATGATATATACATTTAATCAATCCCAACTTCACATACATATTAGCCTTACCCCAATTATTTAGGGGATATTGCCTTCAACCCATAACATAAAGTCCATATATAATGATGTAAATTTATTTAACAATACAATTTTTTGGGTCAAATGAATCATGTATTTCGAAATATTAATAAGTTTGGTTTTAAAACAAACAAGAATCACAACATATTATGTAACAACTATTATTATTCTGTTTTAACAAGCGACGCATACTTTTTTTTCTGTTTTAATTCCAAAACACTGCTATATTTATGTATAAATTTCCGTATGCCCTATAAAAATACAACAATATTAAAAAAAATATTAACAAAATCTCTGCCAATGAAAACATATATTAGTTACCTCATTAACTCTTTAATGCCCTTTATTTTAGGAACAATCAAATGAAATTTTCAAAATTAAATTTAAATTTCCTAATTAGATGTCAATAACGTTTTCCTAAATTATAGATACCAACAATGGATGACGTGTTATTATGATTTTATTCTCCAAAAATGATTAAGTTCCCAAATTAAGTTACGAAATAAAAATACACTAATCAGATATACTGCAAACCGAAAAAGGAATCATATACACCAAACTTTATCGTTGATTTGCGTAAAAAAAATAGGGATTAACACAACAACTATATTCCTTGATTTGCATAAATAAAATTTCGCCTAAAATTCCGAAATCCAAAAACTGATCATATATTTTATATTCTTTCGAAATCGTTAAATTGGAGAAAGTGATCTTTTGAAAAAAATATATAAAAAGCCTAATTGAAATTACTAACCTATATATATATATATATATATATGTTATTAGGGGTGTCAATCAGGCTGTCTTGGTCCAGCCTGGCCTGAAACCCGTAAAACCCGCATATGTTTGAGCCCGGCCTGGCCCGACCCGAAATATTTTCGAGCCTATATTTCAAAGGCCGAGCCCGGCCCTAACAGAGCTTTTCGGGCTTTTTTGAGCTTATTTTACGGATCAAAAATTCAAACTTATAAGTCTTGAAAAGCAACGTTTAAAGGTTCACTATAAAACAAATCAATCAAAATGTTAGTAGTTCATTTATATTCTCTAAAACCAACTTAATTTAAAAAAAAAAGTTGAAACTAAATCAGATTTTTATATTTTAACCAGATAAATTAATATATAATTCATATAAAATATCACAGACTAAAATTTTAAAAGTATTAAGTAAGATTATTAACTAAATATGAAAACTAGAATTAGAGTTTTAAACTTTATTTACAATAAATCATTAATCAATTATTACAATCAAACAAATATATTAAAAAAACAGTACAATTATATTTGTTTAAGGGCTTTTCGGGCTGGTCCAAGTCCAGTCGGACTTAGCCCGAAAGACCCTATAGCCCGAAAGACCCGTTTTTTTTGGACATATATATTTAAGCCCGAGCTCGATATTTTTCGGGGCTGGGCCGGGCCAGCCCGCAGGCTTTCCATGGGTTTTGGCCCTAATTGACATGCCTATATATTATTCCAATCACCATCCTTTCACCATCTCGCCAAAATATTAAAAACCCAATAGGAAATAGATAACAAACCTATTCATTAGTGGATTTCTTGTTTGTTTTGGTGATAAAATCCAATAACAAATACAATAATCCAATATATATTAATAATTAACTACTAAAAAAAATTTGAATAAGAATATGAGTATATGTCAAATAAATTAAATAACAAAGATAAAATATCTGATATGATTTATAGTTAAATATGCTTCCGCGCGATGCGCTGGTGTTCTACCTAGTTATGTGTTATTGGTTCCATGATTTACAAATACTTATTAAAATCCCATGTTATTCATTTAATGATTTGTTTTTGGATTTCAAAATTCACATTATGTTTTAAATGGATTTGAATGGATTTGAAAGTGTAAAATAGAAGGATTCAAATCTAAGGATAAAACATGTTATTTCAAAATCCATGTATTTTTATTTTAGGAATTTACAATTCCATATGGACTTAGAAATCACCTCTCCAATAACAGCCCCTCAGTAATTTATACTTCCACTAATATAGTGAGTTTATTTCTCCCGTAATATATATTTTAAATATGTCAAAATATCACACTTGTTTAATTCTTGGTAACTGAAACGACCCGACCCGTTTTTTAAATAATAAATAATAATAGTAATAATAATAATAAATAAATTCTCTACAGCTAGTGGTCCCATACCCACCAGTCACCTAACCACAAACACACCAAACAACGAAAATAACAATACAAATAAATATCCAATAATCAATAAATCATAACGAGTAATAATTCCAATCAACATAAACCAGAGAACCAGCAATCCTAAACAACATTGTAGGACCCAACTCTAGCAACCTAGCAAGCCAGAAAACATCAAATCAAGTCTGTAGAACATCCTCCTCTTTACTGCCTTGATTCCACGATCACACTTTGCATTTACCTGCACCACAAACACAAATTGCAATGCATGAGTATTTAATAAACACTCAGTAAGGCAATCCTCCCATCTACTGGGCTATACACACAAGTAATAGAGACATCTCTAACCATCAATCAACAATCAACAAACATCAATAACAAACCAGGACTCTGCATCAACCGACACCGATTGGAGTTGCATCGATCGACACAAGGCTTGCATCGACCGATGCAAGTTACACTTGTATCGACCGACACGCACACTGCATCGACCGACGCATGCTCGACATAGCACGAAAACCCAAGGTTTAACGCGCCGTCCTCGCAGTTGCATCGACCGACGCACATGTCGAACATCGTTTTCCCCGAGGCTTCTCGCCGGATCTTCGTTCCTACAACCACAAAACTCGATCCCAAGCCATAAAAAAGCTTCCTAACGTCCCAGATAACATTCTAACAAGCCAAACAACTCATAAACAAGCAGATCAGAGAAATCTCCAGCTTAGATAAGTCATGGGCATGCACTTACCTTTGCCAAGACGATTCTGAGCCCCAACCAAGCAAGAAAACACTTCCAGGAAGCTCCTACAACGATCCCAGCTACAAATCTCTACAGGAACAACTTTCAATCTCCCAAACTCCTCAGGAACACTCAAGAACACTTAGGAACACCTTTTCTCTCTTTTCTTTCTCTCAAAAGCGGCTAAACACGACTAATGAGACAGAAACTTATGTTAAGGGTTTTTCCCTAACCCAAAACGCAGCGTTAAACTTAAACTCGTCCGCATAAAACCAACCTTGCATCAACCGATGCATCCTCTAAACCGGAATTCCGGTTCGCGGATGTTACAGTAACCAAGTTTGTTTGTTATTTGATAAATCTCATAATTATATGATAGAATTTTATACCATTTTGACACCCCTACAATTAACACCATAATTATAGGACATGCAATCAAATAATTTGCGTTAAAAATCCAGCTTAAAATTTGGTATAATCTAATATAATATGAAGATTTATATTACAGTTTACATTTTTCAAAAAAAAATTAAGAAATAATAGAAAAACTTTAGATTAATGTATAATATATTTTTTTAATAGTACCGTAATTTTAATTTTAAAATTCAAAACGGAGCTGGTTGTAAAAAGAAAAAACACACATAGCATTTTTTAGTTTTATATTGAACTAAAACAAATCAGAAGAAATTTAGGCTTATATGGAT
Source organism: Camelina sativa (assembly GCF_000633955.1). Lineage (NCBI taxonomy): Eukaryota > Viridiplantae > Streptophyta > Magnoliopsida > Brassicales > Brassicaceae > Camelina > Camelina sativa. Next base: position 19,192,224 of record NC_025703.1, on the reverse strand, counting down.
TAAGAAAAAGAAGAGAAAACAACCATCATAATTTAGAACAAAAAAAAATATATGAAGTAATCGGATGTATATAGTATTATATTTATAGGGAATATTATGTTATTAAAATTCGGTTTTGGGAATTAAATATTTTGTTATTGTTCCTAAAATTTATGAAATAGTAAAATTTAGAAAATATTAAATTGATTATGGTTTATGAAAAGGAAAATACATATATGCTGATATTCTCTCCATTTAAACATTAAATGTTCACGATTTTATTCTTTTTTTATCAGGATCATATATTTATTATATAATTTTGACGGCCAAGATTAAAGTGAAGCAATGGTCCAGATTAAAGAAGAAGATCCGAAACATTATAACCATGTCATTTTGACCCGCATGTTTATCCGTTTCTGAGTAGTGGACTATTTTGTTTTTACTTAAAAAAAATTGTCATAACTCCAATGGTATTTGTATGTAATTCTTTACAAAACTAAAGTTAGTTTTATAAATGACTTTTCTTTTAATAGTAGGGATAGTAATAAAAACTTATTACATGATCATAATAAAATAATAAATGTTGAATCAGTTTAAAATTTAAAAATCAATTTTCCAAAGATTACTTGTAAACTTGAATTTAGAAAAACTAGATCTTAATATTTTTTTTTTTTATATCTCTTTTTTAATATAATGCTCAGATTTTATTTGGGTTTGAACATCATGAGTTATGTTATCATCTATTAGAAGTTGAGAGATTAAAACCCCACAAAATAATAAGGATCATTTACATGTTTTTAAAAAAGGTGAGGGTTTTCTTTTTGCTCGTTTGCCAGATTTTAAATAAAACACTAAATTTCACCTTCACCTTCCCCCCAAAAAAAAAAAAAGCAAGTAATCCTTGTTAATAGAAAGCCTTAAAACTGCATAATATGGTAATTATAAATTTACACGTGTCAACATAATTTATATTATATTGCCATAATTTTTTTTTTATTAAAGGATATTCAATTTATAAAAATATAATGTACAATGGGCTATTTCCGGAGTAGGCCCATACAAAAATCCCAAGGGGTCCAACTCATATACATCAAACCGAATTAAACCGTTGGAAAACAAAACCGGTCGGGTTCACATACCAAACTAAACTTTGGTCCGTGAAACCCTAATCTACAAACGAAAAGCTCATTGCAGCCGCCGTCCACATATGTGGATGCTCAACCGGAACAGGACCTCCGGTGAGCCTGGACGACTGTAACCGAACAGAGATGGTGAGCCAAGATCCGTTGCCATCCCGCCACTGTAGAACCGTTTTGAGAAGGAGGAAGAGATCTGATCTGTCCTTTGTCGTGGAGGTTTTGTGCTCAGTCGTGAGAGAGAAAGGCAGTAGGGAGTAGATATGAAGACCTTCGACGGTGGCTTAGCTTCGCCGGATCGGAGACTACCTCTCCTATCATAACCGATCCCGTGAAACCTCTAGAATCTCCAGTCTCCAGATCTATCTACCTTCTTCTCTCGTTCCTCGCCGTGAATCTCCCTCTTCCACTCCGCATAGCTACACCTCCGGTGAAGCTCTTACCATCGGCGTCTCGCAGATTCTTCTCCTTTCCACTGCTCCCTTGATTTTGTCCAATAGCTTTACCGAGAAGATGCAATGAGTCACGAATGAAGAACCATGGGCCGAGGGGTCCTCACCATCACCGAAATTGACAGATGACCTAACGTCGATGCACGAAATTATGATCAGAAGAAGAAGAGTTCGGGAGAGAAAAAATCGCCGCGCGTGAAATCCACTCGCACGATTTTCTCTCGAGACTTTTTAGTCCAAATTTTTTATATATATTATATTTAGTCAAAAAAACACTTAGTAAAGTATAATTGATGGATACTATTTTTAGGTAATGAATCTATACTCAATATGTCTTTTTATTTATTATTGTTCAACGCTCAATGTCTATATAAACATGAATTCCTACAAAACAACACTTCAGAATTTTTTTACCATATACAAACGATGACCGCCTCCTTATAAACGCATCGGGTCTTCGTGGTATAGGTTGGCCTCTCGTCCATTTTTTTTATTTATTTACTAATTTTATGATGGTTTTTTTGTTTTAAATTGAGAATTCTGAGTTCTATACATTAACAAATTTTCATATATCATATATTTTGTCCGGTAGTGTACCGCATATTAGATCTTAGTAATATTCATATAGAGTTGCATATAAGATACACTAAAAGTTTAATATATCTAGATCTAAAAGCAACTATGAATATGGGGTTTGCCGTAATTATTAGTATCAAGATTTGTACAAAATCATTAAAAAAAATATACACTTAAATTATATATAATTATTTCAGATAAATAGTTTTAAATTTGATTTTCATCAACATTTTAAACTGTAATGTTAAGGTTATTCTGAAATTAGCTCGCACTTATGAGAAGGGATCTTTAACATAATTTTAAATTATTTCGTTTTGAATATTCGTATATTTTGCATATATTTGAAAATTCTTTGAAATGTATACTAAGCTTCTCAGATTTCATTATAAATTTCAGATCCAGTAACAAAATGATTTAAGTAGAGAGATCACTTAAAAAACTAACTTTAGAAAGAGGCTTCTTTGACTGTGATTTTAAAGCAAGAAAAAAAAAAGAGTTTTGATCCAATGGTCAGGTTTTTTAGTTTTTTTCAATCATGGATAAGGATATGGCTCCCATTTCAGCGTCAAATAAGACTTTGGTCACCCTGGATCTGTTTCCGTATGACAAGCCACATGATGATTCCGAAGATGCGTCAGACAATAAGCAAACCGAAGAAGACATAAACCTGGCGCCACAATGTCTCAACAAATCTAACTCTCTACACCGATCCATGGACCATCAAGAAGGAATTGACCAGAAGCAGTATTGGCTATCTAAACCATCTTTTCCTGAATGGAAGCATCGTGCGTAGCGACATTCTGAGACATCTCCCTACATCTGATCAAAGGGTAGTCGAAGAAGGCCCTGGATTAGCAGTCAACGTGTATGATGAAGACACTGATACTATGCACAAGCTGGTTCTTAAGAAATGGCCCAAGTGTCTAAGCTATATTCTCGGCAGTGCATGGCGTAGGGAATTCGTCGTGAGAAGAGATTTGAAGATAGGCGATGTGGTTGGAATATATTGGGATCCTTATGAGTCGAAGCTTCACTTTTGTGTGCTTTCTCGTTCACCCATAAAAGAGTTAATCTGANCGTAGCGACATTCTGAGATATCTCCCTATATCTGATCAAAGGGTAGTCGAAGAAGGCCCTGGATTAGCAGTCAACGTGTATGATGAAGACACTGATACTATGCACAAGCTGGTTCTTAAGAAATGGCCCAAGTGTCTAAGCTATATTCTTGGCAGTGCATGGCGTAGGGAATTCGTCGTGAGAAGAGATTTGAAGATAGGCGATGTGGTTGGAATATATTGGGATCCTTATGAGTCGAAGCTTCACTTTTCTGTGCTTTCTCGTTCACCCATACAAGAGTTAATCTGATCAGTTACCCCTTTTATGTATAATGTATTGACAAAGGTGTTTTTATCGTTTTTTTAAATAATAATAATCTGACCATTTACCCCTTTTATGTATCGTTTTTACTTATTATAATTTTTTTGTTTGATATTTGCACTTACAATCACATCATCATAACATTTGTTTATTAATTAATAATATAAATATCAATAAATATTATGATACTTGTTATTTTTTACTATAATTTTTCATAAATTATGTTATACTTATAATACATACAAAAAAATTTATAAAGTTGTCACTGTTCATTATGACTTTTCATTTAATAATTTTTAACTTAAAGTTGAGTCTTTTTGGCATAATATTTTTTAGTATAAGTTTTCATTTTGACAATTGTGTTTTTTTAGCTTGCAATTATATATGTTTGATATTTATGTAGTTTTAGCACTATTAATTATTTTTCTTCTTTTGAGATAATTTTTAATTTTATTCTTAGCATATATTTTCAAACTATGTTATTACTTTCAAATAATTTTATAATATATTATAAAATTCTAAATTTAAAATTTAGTGTAACTTTTTTTGAAATACTTCCTCCGCGATATTGCAAGGATATGAGTCCTAGTAATAATAATAATAATATTAATAATCTACACTAATAAAAAGTAGGAGCTACCAGCTTATAAAGCTGTCCACATACGATTTAAAATAACCAATTAGGATTAGTCACTATATTATTTAACATTTTTGAAAAATACAATAGTTTTCTATATTATTAAGTTTTTTTTTAAAAAAGTGTGACACCCCAGGTTCAGGATTATGCGGAGAGACTTAAAAGAATTGATTTGCCACATATATCACCAAAGTGCACTTATCTTTTCGGTCAAGGGTTCTAAGACAACTCCAGAGTTAAGCGTGCTTAAGGTGGAATAGTTTCAGTAGGGGTGACCTTCCGGGAAGTGATTGTTGGAACTGTGTGAGTGAGAACAAAAGACGGGGAAAAAATCATTTGGTGATTTGTAGGAACGATAAACAAATTTTTAAAACCTCCCAGACATAGCTAGCCGACCGTCGGATGTGGATAAGCTCACGGGATTAGTTAGAGGATGTGAGGCCCATTAAGAAAGAAGGACCAATGGGCCGGGAGTAGACATGGGATCCACAGAGAGGTGGCGGTCGGGGCATTACAAGTGGTATCAGAGCCGAACCCAGACGAATGTAGAAGTAACTCTCGTGTCCCAAAATATGAAATGTTGGGAATTAGAGTGAATTTGGTCTAATTTCTAGTTGGTTTACTAATCTAGTTGAGTTATTAACTAAGCCAAAGGGTGGTTAACTAGTTTTGGTTAAAATAAACCTGGTTTAATCTAATTAAACCAAAAGCCCTATTTTTTCTTTATGAGGATGACTCCTTCTCTTTTGTGTTTGTCGTTGTTGGTCTGTGAGAAAGAGAGTCGATTTGGTGGGAAGGAGAAGAAGGAGATCAACAAAGCTTTTGTTTTATAGAGAAGAAAAGGAAACAAAACTGTTAGGGTTTGGGAGAAGGAGGGTTCGACTGCTGAAATCGTTTCCTAAGCTTCGTTGGACACGTTTTCTCATATGTGAGTTGGGACCATCGAGAGTTGTAACTGAGATCGTGGTCTCTTCTGGTTTCTGGTCGGCAAGAGATTTTGTGGGAAGCTTCGTGACGTCTAGGGGAAACGTTCCAGCAAAGGGATTTGATATTTAACGGACGTTGCTAGGCTGTTTCAGACGCAAAGAGAGCCTCTATTCTAGTTGTAGTTATTTTTGTGAATCACTTTGATAAAGTAATACATGTATTTTGCTGTGCATGTTACTGGTATTATGGTTGGTTAATGATGTTTATGTTGTTAGTTTAATTAAATAGTATAGTATGTTTAATTATATATTATTAAAAAACGGGTCGGGTTGTTTCATTGTAGTCGAGTGGGCTCACACCGTCGGGGGTGACGGTCTTGGTGCGCAACGAGAACGTTGTGATCTGTTAGTGGGGGTGAATTGTGACACTCCGGTTTCAAAAATATACGAAGATGGTTAAAAACATTGATTTGGCCACCTATATCATGAAAAAACACAAAAAGATAAATGGTGACGTTAAATTAAATATGAAAAAATAAAATTGGTTTAGGATTCTTTTGATCAGATTTAATTCTTAAACACAATTGATTTTTTAATTCTTTTTAAATTGTATATTTAATATAAAATTATTAACTTAATAGTAATTTAAAGTTTTTGTAATATAATATTTCATAACTATCATTATTGTATATAATTTCATCTAAATGTATCGAATAAAAATTAAAAATAATTCTTTTTAGTCTTCAGACTTCACTTTCACCGGAGTAGAAAGCATAACTATGTCTTCCCAATTCCCATGTTCTTTTAGTTTTAGACTTTTAGGGGCATCGATTGTACAAGTTCGTGAAGAGGGCTGGACGAGTGGAATGAGGGAGAGCGTTAGTGTCTTTTTATAGTTTGGTTAAAACTAAACCGATGGGTTATCGCCCGTGGAACCGAACCAAACCAATAACAGAATAACATTTACATTTCCGGTTATAACCGAATAGGAAACGAAAACCCAGAATTGTGGTCGGTTCGGTTCGTCTCAGGGCAACCTCTTCCTCTTAATAGGGACTGAATCACATAAAATAACATAACAATAAATGGATCATACTTTTAATGTTCATGTGAAAGAATGAGAGTGACGAATTAAGGTGAACGCATATGTTTTTGTTGTTTCCTAAGAGCAGTAAAGTGAGCAACAATCTGATCATAGTCCGGAAGCTTAGGATGAACATGCTTAGCTTCCTTTAAACTTATTTCTGCTTCTCCTCCGTTACCCTTTTGATCCGGCAACATTGTAAACACGTTGTACACTATATGGTAACAGTGACCACACTCTCTCCTTTGACGACTTCTCTTTCCCTTGTAGTAGTACCTCCAATACTCCATGTCTTTGGCTATTGGACTGCTTGATGATCTTGCTTTTCTCCTTGACCTCCTTCTCTCTTTTCTTTCTTCGTCAGTCTCTTTGAACCTGAACCCGCTCTGATCTTTTTCCACCACTTCTTCCTCTATGAAATAATCCTCATCACATGCTTTTCTCTGATCCCCTGGTGCTTTACCACCACTATTTTCTTGCTTTTCATTTACATCCCCATCCGTGAGAGTGAACTTATACACTTCTGCCTCGCTATCAGCCTTTTGTGATGCACACTCTGGCTCATAAGAATCCGAACCCATGACTTCTGTCTCTTCTTCTGCCTCCTTGCTTTTTAGTACCTACACACACCAAGAAGTACCAATGTACCATATTACATACTCGCAAGTCGCAACTCCAACAACATTAAGAAGCAAATAAGATTTTATATAGTGATTCAAAGAGTCACCTGTTTGTGAAATTCCGGAGTGTATTGGAGTGCCAAAACTTCTAGACAAAGGCTGTGCTCCGCTGCTATCTCACCCAATAGTTTGGACTTGGAATCATACGATACTGTGGTCATGGAGAGTTTCTCTATAACCTGCATTTGAGTATATTTATGCTCTGTTAGGTTTTTGAGGTCAGAGATGTAGTCTTTCTTGAACCTTAAGCAAGACGAAACAACACTAGAAGTTTCTTGAATCATAACGAGTTTTATACGAGTTGGGTGTTAATTGACACATAAAGAGAAGCGAAGAAGATAAGCGAGAAACATCAATGAACCTGAGGGTTGACACAATTGCCAGGCAGAAGATTAAGAGCCGTATCCACAAAGTGCTGCCCATAACGCGCACCACAAAGAATCCTCAAGGCTCGTAGCTCATGCAAGTCTCCACATCTCGCAGAGGCAAATACAAGTGTTGAGACGGCTTCGTTGATGCCATCAGGAAGGTCTTTACGTCTCCGAATGTAGGAGAGGTTGAGGAGGATTACGTCGGAGAAGTGAAGCAACAAGTGGTAGAGAGACATGAGACTCTCATCAAGGTAGAGCTGTTGAGCCCTATGAAGAGCACGGTCTCGTTCACCAATGCGAAGCAACTGAGCTATGTCGTGTCGATAGTGTGTTGAAATAGCGTATTTCTTGTTCTTGAGCAGCTTTAAACGACATTGAAGCTGTTTCACTACACTCTTACACTTGGATGTCTTTCGCCATCCAAACAAAAAACAAAACATTATTGTATCGTGTTCTGTTCGTTTGTGTCTCAGCCTTCAAAGATAACTTATTGAATTTGCTCATCATAATGAGTTAACAGAGGATATGAGAGTTTGTAGGAGAAAGTGGGGTTCAATCATATGATTGTGGGGGAAGTGGGATCGACGGTTATTTATTTTATTTGTGGCAGATAAAACGTACTTTTTTATTTTGTTTATTAATTTGTAAATTCTGCGTTGGAATTATGAAGCTATTGTTTTAACATTAGTTAGAAATTTAATTTGTATTAATCATTTGTTCGAAATTGAACTTTTATTAAACTTACACTAATTTTAAGTGAGATGATAGTTAACGTAATAAACCTCATTGGCATCATGGAACCACGAAAAAAACAACAAGAGCTCAGTATACGACATTACATTATCTTCCCTAACACATCCAGAGAGACTAAAAGCAAAGACCAGGTAAGAAGAAAAAGAGTAGGTAATTGGTGCTCAGAGTTGGGGTAAAGGAGGGGCCTCGCCAAATTTAAGAATGTAAGCAGCCTGGTGAATTGGTCTCAGCTGCAATATGATCTGAGCATCAAGATACGCCTCGCAGCAGAAGCACCATACCGACAAGTCACTGTGCTTCCACATAGATATCAAATATCAGTTGGCATTAAAATAACTAAGGAAGAAAAAACAAATGTAATGAGAAACATGTACCTATAGCTGAGTGCAAGGCAGTGACCAGTTTGTTGATGATGCATAAGCATATGCCTGTTCACGAAACGGCTGCATAGAACCTCTTTACAACAAAGGCATAACCAGTTCTCTACTGGATTTTGGCACCTTGTACACATTAGAAAGTAAGATAATTGAGTTCATACAAGAATGATGTCAAAATCAAATATACTGCCAAAAAATACAACAAAAGCTTTGATACAGTGCTTGAGATTGTTTTCTTAGTATTCAGAATCACTAAACACTCCCTACAAGTGGTACTAAACATCCCTATCTTTTGATATGTTCAGCTTAAACAAAACTCGCAAAGCGAAAAGCCAATTCAGCGAGTCAACGATGGAACGGATTCAAAGTTAACTTATGTTTGAACTGTTAGATAATTGGGTTAATACAACAATGATGTCAAAATCAATATACTGCCAACAAACAATCACAAGAGCTTTGATACAATGATGGAAAGTGTATCCTTAGAAATATTTACAATTACACAAAAGTATCATATTCTATCTTTAACTTCAACAAAAAAAATCACAAAGGGAAATAGCCAAATCATATATTTTTAGACTTTTAAAAACAGAGAGACAAAGATAAAAACTAACTCTAAGTTAAGTTCTGTCATGTGAAACGACCTTAACTCAATGCTCACATATAATTTATCTCGTCCAGGGCTCCAAGCTACAATTCAAAATGCATCAATCTAAAATAATGATGAAAAAATCAACAAATCAATCACAGGCACTCCACAAGCACAAGAGGTACAATGCTTTAGATTGTTTCCTTAAAATTCAGAATTACTAAGCAAAAAATCACAAAGGAGAAGGGCCTTCAACTGCACTAACCCCAATGCACATAGAAGAAACTTGATTCCATGGCCTATATGCAATTAAATGTCAGAACTACTTGTTGAGGGCTTCAATTCAAAAAATACATCAATCTAAAAGATTTGAGAGACTCCAGTAACATAACATCTTTAAGAATCCAAGCATCATCACAATCGCGTAAAGCAGGAACGTGTTGCAGAGAGACCTAACCAAAACATCAAATCAAGCGTCTCCATTACCTTGAACAAGGAGTATCAGGAGTTGGTAAGTGAAGCAAATCGGAAGAAAGAGAGTTCAAGTGATCGCAAGATGTACGAGCTTCGACCCAACCCGACCCGGCTCCGACCATCCAGTCTTGCGTTTCATCTGCAACTACCTGATCAAGAGTCTTGATTAAGAAAACAGTGACAGGGGTGAGAGACTATATCGGAAAAAGAGAGGACGGTTTTGAGGTTACCGGCGGAGAAGAGGAGGAGGACGACGTTGCTTTGTTCGCCATGGATAAAATCGTTGGTGAGAGAACCCTAAACGCACCG
>NC_025703.1:19147527-19182178 GCF_000633955.1 Camelina sativa | reverse complement strand
TTTTTTTTTTTTTTTTTTTGACTCGGTTGTTACTTCACGTATTTATACAAGTAGTGGAAATTTTAGGAAATTGGTTAAAGTGTGTAAATAATTTAATAAGACTAGTAATAAATAATACTCTCTCCATTTCAAAATATATGATGTTTTAGTGAAAATACGCATATTAAAAAATAGTTACTTTTAAAAAGTTTAACCAATCATAAACAAGTCGGCTTAATATAAAATATAAATTTAATCTAAAAGTTGCATAGAAAGTTGGAAACATCCTATATTATGAAACAAAAATACTTCTCTAAATATCCTATATTATGAAACAGAGGGAGTAGAGAAAACTAACTAATATGCCATAACAATATTTTTTCTTTCCAAATGTGCCATAATTGTTTGGTTCTTTTCAAATGTGTCATACCCATTTCCAGATCTGGAATTAAATGGTTGGAATTAAACGGTTGTATTACATTTGGAATACACATAATTGGTTCTTTTCAAATGTGTCATACCCTAGCCATAATTGTTTGGTTCTTTTCAAATGTGGCATGAGCGAAGATGGGAAAGTCAAATTCCACAATAACTAAAAAAAAAAAATCCCCTAGCCACTAAAACCGTTTTGTCCTCCCCTTCGTCTTCTCCCCTGCTTTCTCTCACGCGGCTCTGTGTGTTTTGCTCTCTTGCTTTTAAAAAAAATCAACAAATATGTCTTCTTCCGTCAACGAGAAAACGCAAATAGATTACCCAACTGTCCCCACCTCAAGGTCAGTGATCTGAAATTATGGAAATTGTAGTGGGCAAAATCGCAGTAGGTTGTTGTCACATTATGGACCAGATTTGGAATGGGAAAAATTGGTTGTTGTCTACTATAATATTGTCTATCTGAAATTATGGAAATTGGAGTGGATGAAATCGCAGTAGGTTGCCGTCAATGTAGAATCTGGAAAATTGTTTGTTGTGGACAACATAGTAACTTAGTAGACTAAACCTTAGTAGACGAAATCGTTGTGTTATTCTTATTGTCTACTATTATATTGTCTATCATGAGTAATGGACACATTCGTTTGTTATATACATAAAGGAACGAATTTCACCGGCTTAGTAATTGTATCCTATCACATACCTTGGTCCACCAATATCACTTCGATTAAATAGTTGTCCATTAAAGGACAATCTACGTATCGTCGTTGTAGACTAGCTCAAATCACTTTTACTATGTTGTCTATTTACTGAATTTATCCAAATGGTGGACAACTAGTCAATATGCATATGTTGTTTTCTTGGTATAGGTGGGTGGACTACTTCCAATATGAATATATTGTGTCCACCACCTCGTAGACTTGTTTCAGTATGAATATGTTGTCCACCACTTGATGAACTTGTTAATATATTGTCCACCATTTTGTTCCTATATATTCATATGTTGTCCACTAATTATCACTCACACGTTTCCGTGAAATGCTTCCGACCACGCGCCCATCTTTTTCCATGTTCCATAGTCAAAACACATCTTAATTGCAGGGGCAATCTAGTAAAACTGAGTTTGCCATATTTAATGGATATGACATATTTGAAAAGGTTTTACAAATATGGCAGATTTGGAAAGATTTTAAAAAAATATGGCATAAATGGCAAAAATCCCTAAATAATAATTCACGTTTTCAAAACAAAATTTTTGGGAACCAACTAAAATTTTTTTTTCTTATAAATGAACCTAAGGAGTAAATTTAATCCACTCACTTTCAATGACTTTATAAAAGGGTAATGATTTTTAGGATTTTTTTTCTTTTCTTTTGGAAAAGTGAAATTTGTAAAGAATCTCAAGTTCCAACTCCTTTTGTGTATCAACAAAAATTAACTACAGTATTAGAGGGGTATTGAACTTGTGTTTTAAAAGATTTTAGAGTATTTTAAAATCCTTTGTTATTCAACTTAGATTTATATAAAATCTTTTGTTATTCAACTTAGATTTATATAAAATCTTTTGTTATTCAACTTAGATTTATGTAAAATTATTTAAAATAACTTACAATATTTTGTTATTGAATCAATGATTTATAAAACTGAACTAAAATCTATAGATTTTGATTTTGTCTCCGTTGCTTCTTCTGACCCACCACCACTACAATATGGTCGTTTCCACCACGACGAGACTGATGTGAATAATGGTGTTGAGTCTAATTCTGTTTCCAACAACGGTAGCTGCTCGGTGAGTCGGAATATCACAAGGACAAGACAACCAATCTTCCCCTCATTCTCAAGCAGGAGGTGATGATACCAGGTGCAAACAATGACAAGCGTGAGAAAGTTTGCCAAAAGAATGAGAGAAAACATCAACGCCAGAAGGAGAGGATATCAATTTGCCCATATGTTCGCAAGCAATTTACACAAAAGTCCGCAAGTCTTTTAAACATAAAAAAGAAATCTCGGTCCCTAACACAATTTACACATAAATACACTTGTTCCTCTCTTCTTCTCCTTCCTCCTTTTCCTCGCAGCAGTCGCTTCTCATCTCCCAAATACACGAAGGGCTTGTGCTGTTTTCTCTTCTTCGTTGGCCATTCTAATTCTAAGATAACATCTGGTTTGTGCTGTTTTCTCTTCTTCGTTGGCCATTCTAATTCTAAGATAACATCTGGCTTGTTTTCTCTGCAGGGTTTATATTTAGAGCAATTCAGCGATGGGTTTCGGTTCTGTTTATCGCACTCTAACTGAAATATTTCCTCAGGTAACAAAACTGGTCTCTTTATTTGATTTAAGTACAACTTTACCAAGTCCAGCAGTGAGATATTGATCAAAGCATCTATCTGTGTGCTTTTTAATTGCTGTATTTTTGGATATTAGTTTTGATCAAATAGTTTCACTTACTTGACACTGTTTTAGATTTTTGCTGCTTAATCATCTTTATTTTCATGTCTTTCGTGTAGTCTAACCGTAACCATATTGTATATATATATTTTGACTCTACTGCAGATTGATGCACGAATTTTGAGGGCTGTTGCAATAGAGCACCCCAAGCAACGCAAAGTATATCAATTTGCCCATATGTTCAATACTAAAAAAGTAAACATTTTGTCCTTTCTGTGAATTATTTTAGAGAATACTACATAAGAGAGCCTGTGTTTATTTTACAGAGTAAAACGATGTCGAGATCACACTTTTTTTTTTTGTTCCAAAATATTCTAAAATCACCTAAGTTTAATAACAAAATCTTACAGAATCTCATTCATTTTCTTGTATTTTAAATATAAAAACTTTAAAAACTAATCAAATCTCCTAAAAACTCAATCAAATCTTTCAAAATTCTAAAATATTAAAATCCTACAAAATCCTACCAAATCCAAATTCAATACCCCCTCTTATTCTATTCATGTCTCACCTATGGTAAAAAAGCTGATGAAGCTGGTGCTTTAAAACATCACAAATACTCCATATATATGTGGTGTAGTAGTTTAAAACCTCATGAAGGTAATTTTTGTTCATGTCTCATGGTTTAAGCTCAAGGTAAGTTTTAAAATGATGAAGAAGGATTGTGATTATTTTTTTTTTGTAAAACTGTGAATTTTCATTTAAGAAACTCAATTGTACTGATTACAATAGCGATGTGAGACTCTGTGATAGCTTTTGCCACAAAAAAATTAAAAGACAAAAGGTATCCGAAAAACAGACCAACTAGAAGGGACTCTCGTAGTCTCAGTAAGCATATTTAAGCCAGTCTTCCATTAGCCGTTTGAAATTTTTCCGGTGGCTCTTTGCAAGAATGGCGTCTCTTATCTGTCGATCCAAAAACCTGAATAGAATGTGCGGTGGTGTTGCCTGGTTATTGTGAAGGCGCACATTTCTCTCAGTCCAAATGGAGTATATAGTTGCTTGCGCCACCAATCTTCGCAGTGTCTGGGAGGAAGTTGCATCCGACATATCCAACCAACCCGTAAACGCATCCCAGGTGTGGAAAACAAAAGGATTGTATCCCAGCCTCTTAGTATTTTGCAACCACAAAACTTCACTTAACTCACAATGGAGAAAAAGATGCTCTCGATTTTCAGACTGTAGCCCGCATATGCAACATTTGTCCTCAACCTGCATTCCCCAGTTTGCCAGCCTGGATCTTGTGGGTAGTCGATTTAGGTGAGTGATCCATAGCATGAAAGCGTGTCTTGGGATAGCCCCTTTGTACCACACCTGTTTTGCCCAAAGTGGTGATGCTTGACGGTGCCTGACAGCCTCCCAGGTTCTCTTAGTACTGAAATGGTCCAAGAGGTCATCATCAATTTTCCAAAGAAATCTATCCGGTTCATTACACAGAGTGGGCGCTGTTTGTGTCGTGAGGTGGATATGCAAGAGTTCCGCTTGTGGAGATCTAGCAGGTCTGAGATGCCATCCATCATTTAAGCAGGCTTGAGAAACCGTGTGCGAGATTGGTATACCTGTCTGAGAAGGACCCGTATGACCCAGAAACTGAATCAAAGGACCAAACGGAGACCACCAGTCAGTCCAAAAGGAGATCTTTTCACCATTTCCCAGTTCGCAGCGAAGAAACCTGTTTGCAAGGGGTCTCAAATGCAAAAGAGATTTCCATGTCCAAGACGTTTGCTTCTTTTCGTCAATGAGCCAGAAAACACCATCTTTGATTTTGTTATTCCGGATCCAGTCTGCCCAAAGAGAATCCGAAGCATTGAACAGCCTCCAGATTAATTTTAAGCAGAGTGTTTTGTTCCATTTGGCAATGCATCTGAAGCCTAAACCGCCTTCATCCTTAGGCATACATAACGCCTTCCATGCAACCTTGGTGTTCGGCTTTTTGTTGATATCACCACACCATAAAAACCGTGAACACAAACTCTCAATACTTCTTATGCACCCTTGTGGTAGAATGAACGCTGAAGCCCAGAAATTGACAGTTCCATAAATTACAGAGGCAATCAATTCTCTGCGTCCTGCATAAGAAAGTGCTCGAGCCGACCAGCTTGTAAATCTGGAGGTTAGGTTATCCAGCAAGGGCCTGTAATCACATAACCTCAACCTCCTATGCATCAGTGGCAGACCTAAATACCGAATGGGGAGTGAACCAAGTCTGAAGCCAAGAGTGTTAAACTCCGAGGCTTCATCTTGGTTCACTCCTGCAAGAAAAAGGTCTGTCTTCTCCTTATTCATCGCCAAACCAGAGATGGCTTCAAAGTCTTGTAAAACTTTGTTGATGTTTTGCAGAGATCCCTCTTGACCATCAAAAAATATCATTATATCATCTGCAAAGGCAAGATGGGTTACCTGCGGGTTTGAAGCCGAGGGGTGATGCCCGATGGTGTTATTGTTGTAACCATTGTTGAGCATCTGTGTGAAGACTTCCATCGCGAGAGTGAAGAGGTAAGGGGAGATAGCATCCCCTTGCCTTAGGCCCCTCGCACCCTTGAAGAAACCACAAGATTCACCATTTACTGATATGGAAAAAGTAGGCGTTGTGTTGCATTCAGTAATGAGTTTGACAAAATGTGGTGGGAAGTTGAGAGCCTTGAGCGTGTTGAGGATGAATTCCCACTGCACTGAATCAAAGGCTTTCTTCAGGTCAACTTTTAGCATACCCCTGGCTGTGATGCTCTTGAGATTGTAGCCTTGTACCAATTCCGTTGCTAACAGAACGTTTTCAATAAGCAGCCTTCCGGGGATAAACGCTGACTGCGTGTTTGCAATAAGATCCGGTAAGATAGCCTTGAGGCGGTTTGCAAGAAGCTTGGAGGCAACTTTGTACACGGTGTTACAACATGCAATATGTCGGAATTCAGACATTCTTGAAGCGTTTGGTGTCTTTGGAATGAGAGTCAGAACGGTTGAGTTCCATTGCTTCAAGATTTGACCCGAGTGATAGAACTCCAAGACAACATCGATCATGTCCTGCCCTACCGTGTTCCAATGTGCTGTGAAGAACTCTGCACAATAACCGTCAGGCCCTGGTGCTTTATTCGTTGGCAACGAGAAGAACGCCTCTTTTATTTCCGCAGGGGTGAAGGGGCTAAACAAGACTTGAATAGCGGATTCTGGGCATCGATGCGGAACTATAACAGCTAAATCTTCAATGGAGGGAGCATGAAATTGATTGTTGACACCAAGGAGATTTTGAAAATATCCCACTGCTAGTTTCTGCACTCCTTCCTTTGTATCAATAATCTGATCATTTTCATTAATAAGGAACAAAATCTGGTTCACACTCTGCCTGGACATCATCGCCCTATGGAAAAACTTTGTGCAATTGTCACCTTCTTCAAGCCAGCAAATACGGGATTTCTGCCTGAGGAAAGCTTCCTCTGCAGTTGCTAGAGTACTCCACTTCATATGAGCCTCTCTCTCTAAGAGCGAAGATTGAGGAGTAGGAGAGGTGAGAAGCTGATGCTGGCACCTTCGTAGTTCCTCAAAAGCTTCAGAGACTCTCTGCTCCAAATGCGAGTAGTTGTCCTTACTGAAGTCCTTTATCACTCTCTTCAACGCCTTGAGTTTTTTAGAAACCTTTAGCATCTTTGAACAATCAAGATTTAAGGCAGACCACCAAACATTTATCAAAGGGGCAAAGTCAGGATTCTTATTTAAGAAGGACATGAACTTGAACGGTTGCCTTATCTTTGGCTTGGTTTTCTCCAGAAACAAACAGCAAGGACTGTGGTCCGAGAAACCAGGCTCACCGAAGACTGCGAGTGACTTGGGAAACTTTTGCATCCATTCATCATTTACTAGCAGTCTATCCAACTTTTTAGCAATGGGATCACTAGCCTGATTATTGGCCCAAGTGAATGTATTTCCGCAGTAAAGCAAATCAAAGAGTTTTGACTGATAAGGCACTGATTCAGATCTCTCATCCCCCTTGACTGCGTGGTTGAGGTAGGCTTTGAATGTTCTTGAGGGGTCAGAACTTGGTTGAAATCTCCCACCAGTACCCAGGGCTTACTTGACACCACAGACGACACAGACATAGACTGGATCTCCAACCATAACCCTCTCCTTGCCTCACAACTAACAGAAGAGGCATGGACTATAGAAACTATAATTTCTGAGCGAACAAAAGGAAGCTTTACCAAGCAGGTGATCATCTGAAGTGATTTTGAGAGGACCGAGACCTTAGCACTTGGATGCCAGACGACCCATATTTTCCCTATCTCCGAGAATTCATAGTTATGAGAAAAATTCCAGCCTAGAAGGACGCGCGATACTATATGCTGCGCCTTGTCAGGACTGACGTGAGTCTCTACAATCCCACCAAAAAGAGGCTTATACGCCTTTATCCACTTCCTAAAACATCTCCGCTTTACTGGATCATTAAATCTTCTAACATTACGACAAAAAATATCCATCAGACGGATATAAAANGTTACCTTCAGAAACATGTCAATGGCACGGTAGAGACCATCATGTGCGGGTCTGGAGATGCTAGTAACAACCTC
Source organism: Camelina sativa (assembly GCF_000633955.1). Taxonomy (NCBI): domain Eukaryota; kingdom Viridiplantae; phylum Streptophyta; class Magnoliopsida; order Brassicales; family Brassicaceae; genus Camelina; species Camelina sativa. The sequence continues at coordinate 19,174,763 of NC_025703.1, read as the reverse complement.
AGCGAGATCAATGAATTTAGATGCAGGAAGGTTTGGATCTTTTGCAATTTCAGTAAGGTAGCTATCTATCAGTTTTGCCACCATCAGCTTCGAAGCTTCAGATAATATCCCGGGTAATTTTCTTACTTCCTGAACTTCGAACCCATCGTCATCATCTTGAACCTCTATCTCACTGTTTTGATCTCTTCTCATGAACTCCATAACTATCTTCTTCACTAACTCCACATCGTACAATGTTTCGCTTCCTTGATGCGACTTTATCAAGAGTTCAGCCATAGAAGCTTCCTCCAGTTGCTGTCCTATTCTTCTTACAAGCTGTTCCTTAACCGGCTCTCCAGAGTTAACCATAGTCACTGCTTTCAGCAGTTTAAGCATAAAACCGCAGGAGACACTGTCTTTCTCAGCTGGAAGCAACCAAACAAGTGTCTCTATGATTGTCTTATGCTTCAACAAATCTCCTTGCTCCATCACACCCTTGTTAAAACCCAATAATCTTCTATAAGCATAAGCTTTCAAAGCTTCTCCAATCACTTCTCCACCAAGTCTGCATTTGGTTTTGATGTTCATTACAACCCTTTTGTAATAATCAATCTCTAGTTCGCACAAATCCTCCACCCACCAATCATGTGGAACCTCTCTAGCCTTGATTTGATCCGCCCCGCTGATTTCTTCANCTCCTCCTCCTTTGCTTTGCAACTGCAGCTTCTTCCCAAAAATCTTCTTGGACTTTATCAAGCTTCTCATTTTGCTTCTCGCCGTGGCCCCTGCTTTGTCCATGCTCTTCCTCCCACTCTCCTCCTGCAGCTTCAGCGCGGCTATCTCGCTCTTCAATGCTCTCATCTCCTCTTCCGTTGNTTTTTTAGAAACCTTTAGCATCTTTGAACAATCAAGATTTAAGGCAGACCACCAAACATTTATCAAAGGGGCAAAGTCAGGATTCTTATTTAAGAAGGACATGAACTTGAACGGTTGCCTTATCTTTGGCTTGGTTTTCTCCAGAAACAAACAGCAAGGACTGTGGTCCGAGAAACCAGGCTCACCGAAGACTGCGAGTGACTTGGGAAACTTTTGCATCCATTCATCATTTACTAGCAGTCTATCCAACTTTTTAGCAATGGGATCACTAGCCTGATTATTGGCCCAAGTGAATGTATTTCCGCAGTAAAGCAAATCAAAGAGTTTTGACTGATAAGGCACTGATTCAGATCTCTCATCCCCCTTGACTGCGTGGTTGAGGTAGGCTTTGAATGTTCTTGAGGGGTCAGAACTTGGTTGAAATCTCCCACCAGTACCCAGGGCTTACTTGACACCACAGACGACACAGACATAGACTGGATCTCCAACCATAACCCTCTCCTTGCCTCACAACTAACAGAAGAGGCATGGACTATAGAAACTATAATTTCTGAGCGAACAAAAGGAAGCTTTACCAAGCAGGTGATCATCTGAAGTGATTTTGAGAGGACCGAGACCTTAGCACTTGGATGCCAGACGACCCATATTTTCCCTATCTCCGAGAATTCATAGTTATGAGAAAAATTCCAGCCTAGAAGGACGCGCGATACTATATGCTGCGCCTTGTCAGGACTGACGTGAGTCTCTACAATCCCACCAAAAAGAGGCTTATACGCCTTTATCCACTTCCTAAAACATCTCCGCTTTACTGGATCATTAAATCTTCTAACATTACGACAAAAAATATCCATCAGACGGATATAAAATTAGAGGATTTGAGGGCCTCTAACCCTTGCTTTCCCATCTTTCTTCTTTAGCAGTCTTTTGGAGATAACCCGCAGAAAACGATCTGACTCTGCTTCTGCGTTATCATCTTCTCCAGACAAGCTATCTGACTCTAAGGTATCTCCCGGCACCTTAACTGTATCCCTTGACGGAGACAGATGCGCAAAGAGATTTTTGGTGAGGTCGACACACAATTGACCCTCATCTAACTCCACCGTGTGAGGAGTGTTCCTGATAATGGGGTGATGACTTGGTTCTCCAACCTCTTTACACCCTGGTTTGCTCTGTTTTGAAGATCGAACTGGTTTCCATATCGCCTCTTTCTGAGTTGAGGTGCCATTTGGTATCGGGGCCTTTCCTCCTACTATGGGAAGTTGACTGAGAATGGGAGCTTTGTCAGGTCTTTTCTTTGAACCCGTTCGCGGACAGGATTCAGAGACGTGTTTCACCGAACCACATTCTTGACATTTTGGTGGATTATTTGTGCATCGAGCCACCGTATGCCCAATCTTCTTGCAATGGCTACATAGGGAAGGAAGCCACGGGCTGGTAACACGAATCCTCTTTATCTGTCCAGATTCGAACCTAGCATTTACTGCTTCGGGAAGTGGTTTCCTGGGGTCGATGACCGTATAAACTTTCGCCACCTCAATATTTGTTAACTTCTCTGTGTGAGGATGCAGACAGATTGGATGACCAACCAATCCGACAATATGCTCAAGGCCTTCTCTGTTAAAAAACTCCAGTGGCACTCCATGAAAGTCCAGCCATACAGGAACCATTGAGAGTTCGGGTTTTGTGGGAATAACATCTGGAGTCCCTTTGGCTACAAACATAGTCTGCCCGTCTACTTGCCATAGACTTTGGCTCAAGATTCTACGCCTAGCATTTGGGCAGGGAACTTTAAAGAGGAAAGAGTTACCTTCCATCTTTGAAACCGTGATGTCTCGACGTTGCCTACTCCAAATGCCATTGACAATAGCATGTACAGCTCCACGGTGCGGCGGTTCCTCGTAGAACTGACCAAGTATGAAACTATCCCAGGCCTTCTTGTTCTTCTCTATGACGGTATTTGGGATAGTAACACAAACCTCTCCAGAATCGAGAGTGAACGGTGTGCCCTTTTTCTCGAGCTGTACCGTACTACCGTTTACAAGTGCTTTCCAGGGACTTGCATCAGCAGGTTGTGGATCCTCAATTGCAGGTACATTGGGCTTGTTGTTCCCCTCTGTAGCTGCTACATTCGAAATTTCAGGTCTAGGGAGTTCAGTCAAACTTCCAGATCTAGGGATTTCATTTGTCGCTTGAACAGGCACCGATGGTGCGGTTGTGCAAGGGAGCGAAGGTAATTGGTTGGCTGAGGACTCAGATTCTTCAGGCAACAGCGGTAGGTTAGGGCAGGAGGAGGCGATTCCTACGATACAATTGTGATTATGCTTTAACTACGATACAATTTTTCATTTTTCGTGTATAGCTCTAAATATCTCTTATGATTATGCTCAAGGTAAGTTTTAAAATGATGAAGGATTGTGATTATGCTTTAACTACGATACAATTTTTCATTTTTCGTGTATAGCTCTAAATATCTCTTATAATAAAGGTTCTTTTGTATCAAACAGACCAAAAAAAAAAACATCAAAGAAATTACAGTTGATTTCATATAATCTGACGTGATATTGAAGATAAACCTAAGTAAAACATGTTTGTAAAAAACCTTGTTCATCAAGAAACAGAAACCCTCCTAGTCAAGCTTCTCGAAGGCGTTGCGGTTTTTGCAGCTTCTTCGCCAGCGTTCATAGATCCAAGACTTTCCGACGAATCCGACCCACCTCCTCCTCCTCCATTGTTCTTCTCTCCTCCTCCTTTGCTTTGCAACTGCAGCTTCTTCCCAAAAATCTTCTTGGACTTTATCAAGCTTCTCATTTTGCTTCTCGCCGTGGCCCCTGCTTTGTCCATGCTCTTCCTCCCACTCTCCTCCTGCAGCTTCAGCGCGGCTATCTCGCTCTTCAATGCTCTCATCTCCTCTTCCGTTGCAACCGCTTCCCATTCGTCTTCCATGACCGTTGGCACTGATCTTGAGCTACCGTAGGTCCCGCAGCTGCGTAGTTCTCTTGCCATCCCTCTGGGCAAGTCAGGTGTGCTGCTTCCAGATGAAGCAGCCGCTCTCACTTGCTCAAAGAAGAGTACTTGGACCACCACTCGTAATGGGAGCCTGTCGTTTTGCACAGCATGCATACACGCTTCTACTGATAGTTTTCGGCAATCCATCATTTTGCACATCCTTTTCTTTTCTCCCTTTGTGATTCCTGGATGTTCCTGTGTGTATAACCCAATATCAGGAAAACCAAACCACAAATCGAACAACCAAAAACACAAATTGAAACCAAACTTAGATTGCCTCTCAAAATGTATGCCAGAAAAGAGAAGTTACCTTCAGAAACATGTCAATGGCACGGTAGAGACCATCATGTGCGGGTCTGGAGATGCTAGTAACAACCTCAGCGAGATCAATGAATTTAGATGCAGGAAGGTTTGGATCTTTTGCAATTTCAGTAAGGTAGCTATCTATCAGTTTTGCNGATGAAGGATTGTGATTATGCTTTAACTACGATACAATTTTTCATTTTTCGTGTATAGCTCTAAATATCTCTTATAATAAAGGTTCTTTTGTATCAAACAGACCAAAAAAAAAAACATCAAAGAAATTACAGTTGATTTCATATAATCTGACGTGATATTGAAGATAAACCTAAGTAAAACATGTTTGTAAAAAACCTTGTTCATCAAGAAACAGAAACCCTCCTAGTCAAGCTTCTCGAAGGCGTTGCGGTTTTTGCAGCTTCTTCGCCAGCGTTCATAGATCCAAGACTTTCCGACGAATCCGACCCACCTCCTCCTCCTCCATTGTTCTTCTCTCCTCCTCCTTTGCTTTGCAACTGCAGCTTCTTCCCAAAAATCTTCTTGGACTTTATCAAGCTTCTCATTTTGCTTCTCGCCGTGGCCCCTGCTTTGTCCATGCTCTTCCTCCCACTCTCCTCCTGCAGCTTCAGCGCGGCTATCTCGCTCTTCAATGCTCTCATCTCCTCTTCCGTTGCAACCGCTTCCCATTCGTCTTCCATGACCGTTGGCACTGATCTTGAGCTACCGTAGGTCCCGCAGCTGCGTAGTTCTCTTGCCATCCCTCTGGGCAAGTCAGGTGTGCTGCTTCCAGATGAAGCAGCCGCTCTCACTTGCTCAAAGAAGAGTACTTGGACCACCACTCGTAATGGGAGCCTGTCGTTTTGCACAGCATGCATACACGCTTCTACTGATAGTTTTCGGCAATCCATCATTTTGCACATCCTTTTCTTTTCTCCCTTTGTGATTCCTGGATGTTCCTGTGTGTATAACCCAATATCAGGAAAACCAAACCACAAATCGAACAACCAAAAACACAAATTGAAACCAAACTTAGATTGCCTCTCAAAATGTATGCCAGAAAAGAGAAGTTACCTTCAGAAACATGTCAATGGCACGGTAGAGACCATCATGTGCGGGTCTGGAGATGCTAGTAACAACCTCAGCGAGATCAATGAATTTAGATGCAGGAAGGTTTGGATCTTTTGCAATTTCAGTAAGGTAGCTATCTATCAGTTTTGCCACCATCAGCTTCGAAGCTTCAGATAATATCCCGGGTAATTTTCTTACTTCCTGAACTTCGAACCCATCGTCATCATCTTGAACCTCTATCTCACTGTTTTGATCTCTTCTCATGAACTCCATAACTATCTTCTTCACTAACTCCACATCGTACAATGTTTCGCTTCCTTGATGCGACTTTATCAAGAGTTCAGCCATAGAAGCTTCCTCCAGTTGCTGTCCTATTCTTCTTACAAGCTGTTCCTTAACCGGCTCTCCAGAGTTAACCATAGTCACTGCTTTCAGCAGTTTAAGCATAAAACCGCAGGAGACACTGTCTTTCTCAGCTGGAAGCAACCAAACAAGTGTCTCTATGATTGTCTTATGCTTCAACAAATCTCCTTGCTCCATCACACCCTTGTTAAAACCCAATAATCTTCTATAAGCATAAGCTTTCAAAGCTTCTCCAATCACTTCTCCACCAAGTCTGCATTTGGTTTTGATGTTCATTATAACCCTTTTGTAATAATCAATCTCTAGTTCGCACAAATCCTCCACCCACCAATCATGTGGAACCTCTCTAGCCTTGATTTGATCCGCCCCGCTGATTTCTTCAGGAAGCTTCTTTCTGTTATAAGTATATGACCACTCAACGTGGGAAGCATCGACACAGGCCTTACTGGCTATGGCATCAATGCAAAGGCTAACCAATTTGAGATCCTCAGATAGCGGTAAGAACGGTTTGGTGGTATGAAGAACAATGATGGAGTCTTTCCAGCTACGGAAGAGACTTGAGTTTAGGAACACATCAATCTTGTAGATGAGATTACCTTTCTCGACTGTCTCATGCATACCTAGATACTCAGCTGCACATCTGGTGGCCACAACGTTGTACGCACTTAGCGTTACTGTCATACCATAACAGAATTTTGCACATGTCTCAAACGCAGTTGGGCCGCCGGGAATACCAGAGATATCAACTTCATCGCTATTGTTCTTATCAGTGCTTGAGAGCAACTTTTGTAGGCATGCACACTTTGAAAGAAGAGGAAACTGCAAAGGATAAAACAGAATCATCAAATATGCGATCAGTTTGGAAAATCAGCTTTGATAATCTCTTTGTATAAAATGCTAATATTTGAATATTCTTGATTTACCTATATCATTCATCAGATCAAAACTAATGGATTATGTAAAACTATTAATCTAAAATTGATGCGTGATGTCTGAACAATAGGTTTCACAAGATTCAGATGAAAACCGTAAAAGTCCATACAAATTTACCACTAATGGGAAGAACTATGGACCGGTTAAAGTCTTTTCTGTGGGACTAGCACACAGAGATTTGCACCTTAAGATGCACCATGACTAATAAAAACCCAACTACATAAGAATGTGAGGATAAGTCATTTACAGAACCATGGTACATACCTTATGCAAACAAAATCTTGATCCATCAACATTGACGCTAATGTCACTAGCCAGTTCATTTTCCACGTACCTGCGTGAGATAAAATCAACATCTAAAGTCAGCTATCATCAATTAGATACTCTGTTTATGATATTTTCTCTATACAAGAACAAGCTTTGAAAGAAAAAGTAATTCATAATGAAAGCTTGACCATAGCCTTTCGCATCAAGATTCAATTTAATAGATGTTTTACAAGATGAGAGACTTCAGAACATATAAACATTAAACTAACAGCTGCAACAAACAAACAACAAGAAGAAACAAAAGAATAGATTGCAATAATAAGCTAAACTTGATCAAGATTGACTGTTACCTGGCATTATTCCCATCAGTTTTGAACGAATCTGGCTTCGAACCAATTTTCATGAACTTCATCTTCTTCCCCTAGGCGAAAAAACTCTTGAAGAGGTAAAGATAAATGACTTGCAAGAAGACCACCAAAAAAAGCCTCAAGGATCACAACCTCCACTTCTTCCAAATTAGTTTAACCATAACCAAAGCCATTCCCTTAAATAGAAAGTGAGGATGTTCCAAGAACTGAGGGTGGGGACCAGAGATTGATACTTTTATGCAACTAACTTAACTTCTTCCCTTGGAGATCTAAAAGCACAAACACAGAGAAGGACCAAAAGGAAGAAAACAAAGCCTCAAATACAGAGAAACTGACTCTAAAACCAATTAGATTAGCAACATGATTCAGAACTTCTTTTTATTTCCTCTTTATTAAACTGTTAACTTGTAGAATAATCAAATTAAAAAAAGGTTCTCATTTCAATAGAAAAGCCAATTAGAGAAGCAGATTGCTTCCTTATACACTAGCAAAATGCCGTGAAGCACGGCCAAACGCAGCAACCAAAGGGGACAATACCGTAGCAAAATGTCTCAAGCACAAAATCGAATCAAGATCCACACCCTTAATCACCTCTGGTGTCATTCATTAATTATAATTAATGTAAATGCAGCTTAAGATGATGATTAAAAAAATGGATTAACCTGTGTGGTGACTGTGTTGTGTTTCTTCAAGTCTTCAAGTTCCAACTTTGAAGCACATGTTTCTGGTATTAGTTTAATCAACCGTAGAAGTTTGGGAACCTGCAAATTTAAAAAAAAAAAAATTTAAAACAGCATCTCGGTATCAGTAGAAGTAAACCACCACAACGGTAGACAAGAAGCATCTTTGTATCTTTTTTTATCCTTTAATTTGTATTTATTATCTTTGCAATTAAAGAATAACCAAAGACTGCAAATTACAGGTGCTATGATCAATTTTAAGTTGACCCATTAGCTAAATCTAAGAAATTTACAAGAAAAATTCATTACAAAGTTCAAAGTTGAATGCTTAATGCAAGATACAGAGGACTTTTGAATCCTGAAACCCTGATTAACAAAACTCACAAATCCAAGAAAAGACTGAAAATTTCAGATGCTATGATCAGTTTTTAGTTGACCCATTAACTAAATATGAGAAATTTGCAAGGGAGAGCGAGCGAGAGGGTTTGTGAACCCTAAAACCCTAATCAACAAACCCATTAAACCAAGCCAAAAAACTTTATATTTACAAGTGCTATGATCAATTTGAAACTGACCCATCAGCTAAATCTGAGAAATTTACAAGAATAATTCATCATACCAAACAAAGTTGAATGCTTTGGGGTTTAAGAACCGTAAGACCCTAATTAACAAAACCCACTAAATCAAGTAAAAAAAAAACTGCAAATTTCAGGTGCTATGATCAGTTTAAAGTTGACCCATAAGTTAAATCTGAGAAATTGACATGACTAATTCATCACATACAACAAAGTTGATAGCTTTGGGGTTTTAGAACCCAAAAACCTTAACTAACAAAACTCACTAAATTAAAAGCAATGAGATTTCAAAATCAAATTGTGCTTGGAAGCAACTTCGTGAACCAGCAAAAACGAAAAGACAGTTCCCTGAAACAGCTCTCCGTGTAAAAACCCAGAGAAACCTATTTCTCAAAGCTATCACAGATTCACAGTTTTAATATTCCAGAAAGAAAAAAAAATTAATACATTCACATAGTTTAGAAAAAAACCAAATATTATCTAAGTGTGTTTGAACTTTGAACATAAAACAGTGGAAAATTTACACGCCGAAGTTCTTATTTTTCTTCTAAATTTGATTTCGTAAGTAGAATATTTGGTGAATATATTTGTTTCTCAGTTTATTTAGGCACACGCCAAAACTGGCACGCTAGTCTTCTTCTTCCTCTTTTCTTCTTTTGAAGATGGGTTGTTCTCTTTAATTATTTCATTAAATGAAAATGAGAACCTTCACGTCTTCTCTAATTAAGTTAGTCAACATCTCGACAGGATAGCAAAGGAATCTATTTAAAACGTGAATTATGATCCTAAGCTTTATTCTTTAGTACCATAACGAAAAAAAAATGGAGAAGGGGTTTTGCAGTACAGTCAATCTTGTCTTGAGGATGTTGACTTGAATTCTGACTTGGGTTTTTACCTTGTTGGACTAGTTTTTGGCCCACTATACATACTTAATCTCATTTCCCCGCAAACTCGTGGTGGGTGAAACACCAACACTGAGTTTGGTTTTGAGATCTTCAAACTCACGTTAAGGTAGTGACTTAGTAAAATATCTGCCAATTGAAGCTGTGCTGGAACATGTTGTATTTCAATGTGTCCCAAGGCAACTTGTTCCCGAATGTAGTGATAATCAGTATCAAAATGCTTGAAGCGTTGGTGAAGAGCAGGATTAGCACTTAGATAAACTGCAGAGAGATTGTCACACCAGAGCAAGGTAGGATACTGTTGAGAGACTCTCATATCGCGAAGCATGAATGATATACATGTTATCTCATTAGCTGTGGCTGTAAGTGCTCTATATTCTTCCTCTGTTGACGAGTTTGAGACTGTTTCTTGCCGTCTCGCTGACCAGCTGATGAGATTGGGACCAAGGAGAATACAAAACCCTGTGGTGGATCGTCGAGTCTTCTTGCAACCTGCATGATCATTATCACAGAACGTTGACAAGGACAAATTAGAACTTCTCGTAGGTGTAGTCCCATATGTAAGGTGCCCTTGATGTATCGTAGAATTTGTTTGAGGAGACCAAAGTCTGAGACTATTGGTTCATGCATCCTTTGGCACACGAAGTTGACTGCAAATTGAATGTCAGGTCGTGTAATGGTGAGATATTGAAGCTTCCCTACAAGGCTTCTAAAGTAGGTTGGCTCCAAGAACAGTTCAGGATTCAGTTTGTCCAAGTTTTGTGGAAGCAGAGTAGGCATTGCATTGCAGTTTGACATATCAGCTTGATGAAGGATATCCTTGGCATAAGCTGTCTGGTGAAGAAAAAAACCAGTGGAGCATTTCTGAATCTCAACTCCAAGAAAATAGCTAGGCTCGCTAAGGTCTTTCATGGAGAATCGTTTGTTCAGAGACGTGAGAAGGGCTTGTAGCAGAGCCAGATCATTCCCTCAAAGGAGCATATCATCAACATATATGAGGAGAACAAGTGACTTACCATCCTTGTGATATGTGAACAGTGAAGGGTCTGATTTGCTACAGGTGAATCCAAACTTGATCAGATACTTGCTGAAGGTGTCAAACCAGGCTCTTGGAGCTTGTTTAAGACCGTAGAGAGCCTTTGTGAGTCGACAAACGTGAGATGGTCGTTGTGTGTCAACAAATCCAAGAGGTTGCAACATAAATACTGGTTCCTGCAATTCTCCATGTAAAAAAGCATTCGATACATCAAGCTGTTTGATTTCCCAGTCTTTTGAAGTTGCAACATCAAGGACCATTCATATAGTTGCTGTTCAACCTACTAGACTAAATGTTTCAAGATAATATAGCCCCTCCTCTTGATCGAACCCTTTGGCAACTAGACGAGCTTTGAGTTTGTCTACAGATCCATCTGGTTTGAATTTGTTTTAAAAATCCACTTACACCCCAAAATGTTCATGTCCTCTATAGGTTTCGTTAGATCCCATGTGTGTAACATGTGAATCGTTCTTATTTCATCATTAGCAGCATCATTTCCATCCTGGATGTAGTAACGCAGCAGTGATATCTTTTGGTTCTTCAGGAGCAAAACGAGAAGTGAGGAGAACATACCTAGTGTTAGGTTTATGAATCCAAGCTTTTGCCCTTGTAGTCATAGGATGAGTTTTATTAACTTGTTCCTCTTCTAGCTGATCTTCCTGTATATTGTCTTCGGCAGCAGAGTTGTCAGTTTCTGTAGTCGAAGAAGTCTCAGAATCACTGTGAACTTGAGTATTCTCTTGATCCACGACGTCAGCAGGAACATTCTCAGAAGCTGGACTTGACGTTGAAGTCTTCTCTTGACTAGGGTTAACTGATGATATGGAGTCATGTTGTGGTGCAAAAGTTGAAATTGGAGACACTGAAGCAGATTGCCAAGCCTGAAAAAAAGGAGTCTGATATGATGGAATTAGGGACTTGTATTGTTGTTGAAAGGGGAAGCAATCTTCATCGAATACAACATGGCGAGATATGTAAACTTTGCCTGTAGGAGGATAGAGACATCTATACCCTTTATACTGAGTATGATAACCAAGAAAAACACATTGGAGAGATCTTTGATCAAATTTATGAGTAGCCATAGGACGAAGGCAGGGATAACAAGCAAAACCGAAGACTCTTAGCATCAAATAGTTTGGTTTCTGACTGAAGAGAACCTCATATGGACTGCAATTATTCAGTGTTGGTGTAGGAAGTAAATTGGTGATGAAACTGGCAGTGAAGAAAGCTTCTACCCAATGATGCAGAGGAGTATAACTGTGGAACAACATTGTCAGACCAAGCTCTACTATGTGCCTGTGTTTCCTCTCTGCAACCCCATTTTGTTGAGGGGTGTAGGAACAAGAAATCATGTGCATTATTCCATTTTCAGACAAGTAGAGTTTCAGAGCATTACTGGTAAATTCTCCTCTTCCATCACTCTGAAAGACTTTTATCTTAGTCTTGAATTGATTCTCAACTTGTTTCTGAAATACTTTGAATATAGAGATGAATTCTGACTTAGCACGCATAGGATAAAACAAAGTGAACCGGGAGAAATCATCCACAAAAACTGCATAATTTAAAACCTTAATTAGATACAACTGGTGATGGTCCCCAAAGATCACAATGGATCCGATCCATAGGACAAAAAACTCAAGAGTCTGAAGAAAAAAACTGAAATCTACTATTCTTCTCCATCTAACAAGGCTCACAAATAGAGGTTGTGCTTCTCTTATTCAAACTTATTTCCTTGCTGGTCTTTAGTTGTTGGAGAACTTGAGAGTTTGAGTGCCCAAGTCTATGATGCCAAATGTCTTTAGAAGCTTGCACATTGACGATTAGAGAAGAGAGAAACAAATTCTTGATTCTCCAACATATATAAGCCACTACTTCGAGGACCCTTTGCCACCACCTTCTAAGTGGGTATGTCAACAACAGAGACATTATTATAATCAAACTAAACTCCACAAGGCAGATCACCACAAAGTTTCGAGACAGACACAGGAGACTTTTGGATATCTGGACAGACCAAAACATTATTTAAGGATATCTTACTTGCAGAAGAAGAGATAGTGGTGGATCCAACATGTGTTATAGGAAGGTAGGCTCCATCTCCAACCAAAACAGTGTCATTCCCAGTGTAGGTTGTTGCAGACTGTAGATTGTTAGCAGAGGGAGTGACATGTGCAGTAGCACCAGAGCCTGTAACCCAGTCAATCCATCGGAGACTTGAGGGGAGGAGAACCCTTGTGGAACATCAGGACGTTGATAGTTTTCATAAAATCTGTTCCAATAGTCGGATGCAAGGTGACCAACATGTCAACAAATCTGACAAACGGGGTACTCTCCAGTAGCTCGAGGATTGGTTTGATGCTGAGAAAAACCTCTGCCCCGAGAAGAGTCACCACCACGTCCTCTGTTTTGCCCTGAAGACCTTCCTTGACCACGATATCCGCCTCGTGACTTGTTGCCATAACCTGTTTTTTGAACTTGAAACACCAGATGAGGTGTAACAGAGTCAGGAACGTTGAAAGACCGAAGCTTGGTGTCAAAGTTTTTGACTTCTGAGACAACATCACCAAAGCTTGGAGGAGAGGCCTTGCTGAGAGAGCTTTGAACAACAGTTGTGATTGGATCATAGTCACGACCCAAACCATTCAAAAACCCAAATATCTTCAGAGGGGTTTACTAATGGAACTTAGAGCATCACAGATGGCTATAAACTCTCGACAGTAAGCCGCAAAGGTCATGTCTTTTTTTGTCTAGAACCTATAAACTGCGGCGGAGAGTAAATTCTCTAGCTATACTACTCTTATTAGCCCTGGGCATTCGGGTTCCCGAACCCGATCGGGTTCGGGTTTTCGGGTTTTTAGGTTAGACATATAAAACCTGTTTGGGTTTTTTGTACTTTTGGGTCGGGTTCGGGTATTTCCCGTTCGGGTTCGGGTTATTCGGGTATACCCGAACTCAAAAAATCATGAACAAATTTTTTTTTTTCTCATTTTATAAATTTCAGAACACATGTATATATATAAATATTTAACGTTTCACATTAGGACAAAGAAACTAAGATTGCAAAATGGTTTAATATGCACCCTTAAATGTCCAAGGTACTGGGTTCGATTCCCCCTAGATGTATTTTTACATTTAATTCGGATTAGTTCGGGTTTTATTTCGGGTTCAGATATTAGCCGAACCCGATCGGGTATCCGAACNCACGTCCTCTGTTTTGCCCTGAAGACCTTCCTTGACCACGATATCCGCCTCGTGACTTGTTGCCATAACCTGTTTTTTGAACTTGAAACACCAGATGAGGTGTAACAGAGTCAGGAACGTTGTAAGACCGAAGCTTGGTGTCAAAGTTTTTGACTTCTGAGACAACATCACCAAAGCTTGGAGGAGAGGCCTTGCTGAGAGAGCTTTGAACAACAGTTGTGATTGGATCATAGTCACGACCCAAACCATTCAAAAACCCAAATATCTTCAGAGGGGTTTACTAATGGAACTTAGAGCATCACAGATGGCTATAAACTCTCGACAGTAAGCCGCAAAGGTCATGTCTTTTTTTGTCTAGAACCTATAAACTGCGGCGGAGAGTAAATTCTCTAGCTATACTACTCTTATTAGCCCTGGGCATTCGGGTTCCCGAACCCGATCGGGTTCGGGTTTTCGGGTTTTTAGGTTAGACATATAAAACCTGTTTGGGTTTTTTGTACTTTTGGGTCGGGTTCGGGTATTTCCCGTTCGGGTTCGGGTTATTCGGGTATACCCGAACTCAAAAAATCATGAACAAATTTTTTTTTTTCTCATTTTATAAATTTCAGAACACATGTATATATATAAATATTTAACGTTTCACATTAGGACAAAGAAACTAAGATTGCAAAATGGTTTAATATGCACCCTTAAATGTCCAAGGTACTGGGTTCGATTCCCCCTAGATGTATTTTTACATTTAATTCGGATTAGTTCGGGTTTTATTTCGGGTTCAGATATTAGCCGAACCCGATCGGGTATCCGAACCTCAGAGGTACTGAACTCGATCGGGTTTTATACAAAATCCGAACCCGAACCGAACCACCTCAATCGGGTTTTACACAAAATCCAAACCCAAACCGAACAACCTACTTTGGGTTGAGTTTGGGATTCGGGTTCAGATATTATGCCCAGGGCTAACTCTTATTGAAGTTCTCAGCTAAATATATCCAGATATCTCTCGAGGTAGTGAGATTGTGAACATACCCGAGTACTTCTTCTGACAGAGTTCCAAAGAGCCACGAACGGTTAAGCTGATCTGTGCAGAACTAGGATTCATACTGTAGATTGGGGATCTCTGTGTTGCCAGGTGTTGACGAGATGGTACGTAGTGGAGCTGTGATAGCACCATTAACGAACCCGATGAACTTTTGGCAAGACAAGAGAGACTCAAACTGACTTTGTTTTTATTATGTTTAATTATTAAAAAATAAAAGAGATCCCATCGATATAACCGATGGGAATTCTCTTAGCACATATGGGCCGTTGAGATATCTATGTCCTATCATAGGTATTATTATATAGTCTTACTCATCAAAAATATATTATGTTGTTATTTTAATGGTTAAGGCACTCTGGAGAGTGGTTAAGATTGTATGAATCTAAGAGTGATTAAGATTGTATGAATCTAAGTTTAAGGATATAGGAAAAGGAAATGAAGAGAAATAACAAGTGTATTTTTATGCTTGTTACAAAATAGGTATGATTATCCATCATAACAAGTGTCTTCCACCTGAATGACATATACACCCTACATACAATCATGCATGTCCAAGAGCTAATGCCCAATAAGCAAGAGCTTTAGACATCACAATAAATAAATAAGTATTTTTGAGGGATCCAAATTATTAAAACCCTTTGTAGTCCATGGTTAAGCTTCCATAATATGTTAGTCAAGTTTCTTATTCGAATCCCCCAGTGTGGTAACTTTATGATACTTTTAATATTTATGATACTTTCCATAATATGTTAGTCAAGCTTCAAATTTTTTTTTTTGCTTTAGACAGTCCATTGTTACGGGCCGGCCCTGCATGCAATATATGTTCTTATGGTGTAACAGTTGTTCACCATTTGTTATTAGCCCTCTACATTTATCTTTTTTTTATGGTGTAACACTTGTTCACCACTTGTCATTAGCTCCTCTACACTTGTCTTTGTCTCTTTAAGTAGAGTATAAGTCATCATGTTCTCCTTGCCACTATTATAGTTATGTGCAAGAAATTTGTAGAAGAATGTAAAAAAATAAGAATAAGAAGTCTTTCATCAAATTTTTTCTCTTTTCTCTCTTGACTCTTCTCATAATTCACAATTTGTTACCTTCTACTTTATAACATGTTATGTGCAGGATGTCTTTAAACGCTTGAGCTTTTATGAGGTAAGTAAAAATTTTATTGTTTCAATTTTATGTTTATAGAACATAAATATTATAGACATCCTGAGAGTATGCCTTTTGCGAATTAATAACGTTATAAATGGTAGTTTTGCCTCCTTTTTACCATTATATCTATAGCTACATCATCTTTTGATATATGGTTGGCTCTCCATCCTCTACGATCAAATGAATGTCATGCCTATTGAATTCTCTCTTTCTTAGAATTGTAAAGTAAGTTTTTGAACTTAACCTTAAAAAGTGTAAATAATTACATCATAATGCCACTACAAATATTAGTTTTTTAAAAAACAAATTAATAATAGTCCATAAGGGTAAAAATATCAAATACTAATTTGTTAAATTTAATTATTTTGGAAAAACAGAAGTACAATATGTCGGCCAACCCCGAATTTTGTTTTGCTTCTTTCGGTCATCGGGCCTGAATGACTCAACTTTTAATTTTTAAAAACATATATATATCTAATAGAAAGAAATATATTAGATTTGATATCTAACTTACTATATAAATTTGTCATTAATTAATATATTTCACCTCATATATTTATATGATTTTATTTTTGTGAAAAATAAATCATCAAATTATTCATATAATAATAAAAATATTTTTTTCCCACATATACTATGGTTTGAATTTTTAAACGAATAAAAATTGTTCCATATATGAAAAAAATTGTTACAAAACAAAAATTCCAACTGAGTAGCAGGTCGTTCTTTAAATATTTATATTCAGTTTCATATAATATTTTGTAGTATATAATAAAATAAACTATTAAAATATTTTTAATTAGTTTTATTTGATCTTGGTAAAGAAAAAAATACATCTTTAATATAAAGAAAAAAAATTACAAAATACTCTAATTTGATTTCTAAAAATTATTAAAAATATTTACAACCGCGTCGGGTGAAATGTAATGAGTTAAATGATGAATGAGCTATGATCATTTACTAGACAACGAATTAAATGTAAAATATTAAAATTATATGATAAAATGGTTTAAAACTAATATAAAGTATCAAAGTAGTTTAAAAACGAATACTCCCTCTGTCCCTGATAAATTGGTGTTTTAGAGAATTTTTTTTATCTTTAAAAACTTGATGTTTTAAATATTTTTAATATTAAAAAAGTGGGAAAATGAAAAAGTATAAAAAATGTCAGAAAATGAATCATCACATGTACATGAAATGACTATAAATAAAGATAAATAAACTATTAGAAAAAGTAAATAATAAATTAATCATATATATTATTTGTCTTAATATGTGTGAAAAATCCTAAACATCAAACTATGAAGGACAGAGGGAATATGATATATCAAAAATATATTTTATAATTATAAAAATAATATACAAAATTTATGTATAAAATAAAGTTTAAGTCGTGCTAAAACTGATCTAGTTCCTATATAAAAGGCTATAACACTTCTATTATTTTATGAATCTGTATGTTTGTTTATTCGTAAAGAATAATAATATGTGTTATAAGAGATTTAAAGACATTGAAATGTATCTTTAAAATCAAAAATATATTTCCCTTATTATAATATATAAAGCATATGTTAATATATTATAGACAGTGCAAAAGTAATTGGAAGGTTAAGATGAACTAATCTCTCGATTTCCCAAGGTATCTGATTCATAATTATCGATGTCTAATGTTCTCAAAGTATAAAAAAACTCATGGAGTTTCAAAGACATTTCGTATATTATATCATATTGAGAATATGAATAATTTTTTTTTTTTTTTTTGGACAAAAGCTTGGTTTCATTCAGATCAGACAAAGTTCAGGGTAACCAATATTACAAAAGTAAGAAGCTGATATATCATGGTTTTTGTGGTTTTTAACCATGGTACAAGTGTAGTTTTTGAGTCTTTTGATTGTTTTCTAGGTTGTTTTTAGTCTTTATAAGTTTAGATACTCATTGGCACGGATGGAACACAAATGAGCTAAAAAGGATGATTTGGAGCATAATCAAAGCATGAAGGCTGATCAACGAAGCTAGGAGACGAGATCAAGACTATGCATCGACCGATGCACTCTCAGAATCGATCAATGCAGCTGCCACAAACCAAACGGAAGTTGTTTCCACAAGCTTTAGAAGATTTACAAAATTTGCCTAAGTTTCTCTTATTTGCAGTTAAGGCCCAAGACGTGTTTTAGAGTATTTATAGGATTTTTATGGTCATTGTTTAGACCAAAGTTTTTAAGAGATATTGAGAGTTTTGGGAGAGACAGATCTGATTTCATTTGTAGAGAGAAGATTCTTGAACTCCTTTCTTACTTCTTAATATCAATTGCTTATTATTCAGAAAAGATGTTTTGTTCTATATTGAATATGTCTCAGTAGTTTGTTTGTTAGGTTTAGGGTTTTTCATAGGATTTTTATGGTGCATTAGATCTGATTATTTTAGGATTCATTATCTTCTATGATCTTTATCTTAGGTTGTTCTTCATATTAATTATTGATTGATCACCTAGAATTAATACCTAGGAAAATAAATTGATATGAGAATATAATTGATTTTCCTGATAAAACCGTTTGATGAACAAAATTATTTCTTGAAAATAAATTATTTCCTGGTTTTAAATTTAGATAATATTTGCAGTGAGAACTGATTATTTTACAAAAGAATTTAGAGTTCTAGATCTGTTCTTAATTGCTTGAATCCTAATTATTTCTTGATTTAATATTTCATAAATTCCTGAGAATTTCCCTAGGCCTAGCTCTTTGATCCTTTGAATTTACAACACCTTTAAATTCTGTTTTTGCATTGTTTTTAATTTAATAATTTGATTTAGCATAATTAAAAGATTAATAAGTCTATTGTGTGATCTAGAGTCTCTGTGGATTCGAACCCTAGAATATTACAACTGCAAGGCTGTTAGTATCATTAGTGTATTACAATTTGAGCATATCAAATTTTGGCGCCGTTGCCGGGACTCTTTTGATTCACCATTAGATTAAAGTCTTTGTTTTGTCTAGATTTTTATTTTTCTATTTTACTCACACGCTTTTGTTTATTTTCTCTTGTGTGTTTCAGGTACATGCCTAAGCCTAACACCAAGAAAAATCCTACTGGTCCAGTTGTTAAGCTTACAAACCAAGAGTTGGGACAACTAGAGCGTGATAACACAAAAGCAGCCAAGTCAGCGAAGATGGTCAAAACACTCATATTGAGACCTGATGAGGCTGGAGTTTTGAGGGATCATGAGGGCAATGTGTACAACGAGCAAGGCCAGAAACTTGATGTTGAAGGACGAGTTATTCAGGAAGAACTCGTCGTGGTTGAGGATGATGCACGTGGCGTCGAGCGACACAACGATGGCATCGATCGACGCAACCAAGAAGGCATCGATCGACGCAATGCTGGCATCGATCGACGCAATGTCGGAGCTGGTGCGAATGGAGCCAATTTGGACCTTCAGCCTAGACGGGACAACAATGGAGAGCTTGTCAAGACTCTTGCGGACTTCAACAGGACAGACTTATTCTATGAGAACCGTTCCGCAATTGTTCCTCCTCCATTCCCAAGGAATGATTTTGAGCTGAAGCCTGCCTATTTTGCTCTTGTTGGCTAAAGACCATTCCAGAATTTGCCTCATGAGAAGCCTCTAGACCACATTGAGCACTTCGAGGATATCGTTACAAGCATCAAGGCTAATGGAGCCATTGAGGACTATCTCTACTGCAAGCTTTTCCCCTACTCTCTTGGTGGGGAAGCTTCTCATTGGCTAAGAAAACTCAAACCAGGATCTCTGATAACCTGGCATGACATCAAGGTGGCGTTCTTGAACTACTTCTACGATGATGCGATGTCTGATGAGCTGAGGATTAAGCTTTCAACCTTTAGACAAGGACCTGTTGAATCTTACAAAGCTGCTTGGATGAGGTTTAAGGCATATCAGAGAGACTGTCCGCATCATGGGTTCTCAGAGGTTCAGTTGATTAGTATCTTCTTCAGCGGGATTGACTGGAGGTATCAGATGGCTTTGGATGCTGCTAGTGATGGGAACTTCAAGACAAGGTACCCAAATGAGGCTGAAAAGTTGATAGAGAGGCTAGCATCCAGCAACAATACTAAGAATGCGGACTTAGAACGGAAAAGGGCACATGAAGGATATGATNCTAAAGACCATTCCAGAATTTGCCTCATGAGAAGCCTCTAGACCACATTGAGCACTTCGAGGATATCGTTACAAGCATCAAGGCTAATGGAGCCATTGAGGACTATCTCTACTGCAAGCTTTTCCCCTACTCTCTTGGTGGGGAAGCTTCTCATTGGCTAAGAAAACTCAAACCAGGATCTCTGATAACCTGGCATGACATCAAGGTGGCGTTCTTGAACTACTTCTACGATGATGCGATGTCTGATGAGCTGAGGATTAAGCTTTCAACCTTTAGACAAGGACCTGTTGAATCTTACAAAGCTGCTTGGATGAGGTTTAAGGCATATCAGAGAGACTGTCCGCATCATGGGTTCTCAGAGGTTCAGTTGATTAGTATCTTCTTCAGCGGGATTGACTGGAGGTATCAGATGGCTTTGGATGCTGCTAGTGATGGGAACTTCAAGACAAGGTACCCAAATGAGGCTGAAAAGTTGATAGAGAGGCTAGCATCCAGCAACAATACTAAGAATGCGGACTTAGAACGGAAAAGGGCACATGAAGGATATGATTCAAATCAGTTTGCTACAGTGAATGTCAAGTTGGATACAATGCATAACCTTCTTGTTGGAAAGAAGTCAGTCCATTTTGCAGAAGATGTTGAGATCTTTGAGCCAGAGCAGCAGAATGAAGAAGAAGATGTCAACTTTATGTATGGGAATCAGGGCCAAAGGTTTGGAAATCAGCAAGGCAACAGGTCTTTCAGTAGAAACAACCAGCGCAACAACTATCAGTCTAATTCTAAAGGCTTCATTCCTAAGCAAGATTATTAGAAACAGCAGCAGAGCAGTGGTTACACCAGGACCTATGGCAACTCCTCTTATCAATCTCCTCCTCTTAAGACAACTGAAAGTAGGATGGAGGCAATGCTTGAGCAGATTCTTCAGGGACAAGAGCAGTTGACAGTGACATTCAATGGGAAGATTGACAATGTCTATACTGAGCTTACTAGCAAATTTGATTCATTGAATGTCCAAGTTAAGAAGCTGGAGAACCAAGTTGCACAAACTGCTGGAGCCATTATTGATGTCAAGAAAGGACAGATTGGTCTTAATGTTGGAGATTTGCAGATGCGTTTTGACATGGATAAGCTGGTTAAGAGGCCAACAATAGATGGACAAACTTTTTATGTAGATACATTGTCTAATATTGCTGAAGAGATTTTCAAGGAGATGCATCTTGAAGATCCTCTTGAGAGAGCATTGGTTGCTTCTACTGAAGAAGCTGAGCATTTAGATGACATTGCTGCTGGGTATGTCAAGCTACTAGATGCTAATGAGCAAGTAAAGAAGTTGGTTGCACAAGAGGAATTGGTTGGTACTTCTTTACAAGCTGAAAATTTTTCTGATTGGAGTCTAGAGAAAGCTCCAAAGGTTGATCTCAAGCCACTTCCTGCAGGGTTAAGGTATGCATTTCTAGGTGAGAATTTTTCTTATCCTGTTATTGTTAATGCTTCCTTAAACAATGCAGAGCTCACTTTATTGCTAAGCAAGCTGCACAAGTTTCGCAAAGCTCTTGGCTATTCTCTTGATGATATTGCATGGATTTCTCCAGACTTGTGCATGCATAGGATTCATCTTGAGGAGAGAGCTAGGACATCAATTGAGCATCATAGGAGGCTAAATCCGAATTTGCAAGATGTTGTCAAAAAGGAGATCATGAAATTGCTGAATGTCGGGATTATTTACCCAATTTCTGATAGCAAATGGGTTAGTCCAGTTCATGTTGTTCCGAAGAAGGGTGGAGTTACAGTGGTGAAGAATGACAAGAATGAGCTGATTCCGACGCGGACAATCACCGGACACCGGATGTGCATTGATTACAGAAAGCTGAATGCCATAACAAGAAAAGATCACTTCTCGTTGCCCTTCATTGACCAGATGCTTGAGAGGTTAGCTAACCATCCATACTACTGCTTTTTGGATGGTTACTCCGGGGTTTTCCAGATTCTGATTCATCCCGATGACCAGGAGAAGACGACTTTCACTTGTCCATATGGTACTTTTGCATACCGCATAATGCCTTTTGGTCTCTGTAATGCTCCTGCGACATTTCAGGGATGTATGATGGCCATCTTCACAGACATGATTGAAGATTACATGGAGGTTTTCATGGATGATTTTTCTGTTTATGGGTCTTCATTCAAGAGCTGTTTGGATAATCTCTGCAAAGTGCTAGCTAGATGTGAGGAGAAGCACTTAGTTCTTAATTGGGAGAAATGTCATTTTATGGTTAGAGATGGTATAGTGCTTGGTCACAGGGTTTCAGAGGCTGGTATTGAAGTGGANATGTGAGTTGGTAAGGAGTTTTCTTGGACATGCCGGGTTCTACAGACGCTTCATCAAGGATTTCAGTAAGATAGCTAGACCACTTTCAGCTCTACTATGCAAGGATGTCAAATTTGAGTTTACTGATGAATGCCGTTTAGCCTTTGAACAGATTAAGCAAGAGTTAGTGAGTGCTCCTATTGTTCAACCACCAGATTGAGATTTGCCTTTTGAGGTAATGTGTGATGCCAGTGATTTTGCAGTGGGAGCAGTGCTAGGACAGATGAAGGATAAGAAACTTCATGTTATTTACTATGCTAGTAGAACACTTGATGATGCTCAAAGGAATTATGCAACAACGGAGAAGGAGCTGTTAGCAGTAGTGTTTGCTTTTGAGAAGTTTCGTTCTTACTTGGTTGGATCGAAGGTCATAGTTCATACAGATCATGCTGCACTCAAATACTTTATGTAGAAAATGGATGCTAAGTCAAGGTTACTAAGATGGATTCTTCTTCTTCAAGAATTTGACATTGAGGTTAAGGACAAGAAAGGGATAGAGAATGGAGTAGCTGCTCATTTATCAAGGATCAAGATAGAAGATGATGTTCCAATTCATGATTCACTGCCATAGGAGAATGTCTACTTTGTTGATATTGGTTCTCAAGCTACTTTGCCTCAGGAAATTTTGCAGACTCGTGGCAGTGCATCGACCGACACAGCTGATTTATCGATCGATGCAGCATCTAGATACAAACAAGATTTAGCGAGTGCATCGACCGACACAGTACCATGCATCGATCGACGCACGTATTTGGAATCATCGGGTTATGAGTTTGACGACGACGTGGCTGCTGTAACTACTTCTGATCAACTGTGGTATGTTGATATTGCGAATTACCTTGCTCATGAGGTGGAACCAGACAAGTTTACAGGGTATGCAAAGAAGAATTTCTTGAGAGATCTTAGGAGATACTATTGGGATGAACCTTATTTGTATAACCATTGCAGTGATGGAGTTTACAGAAGATGTTTAGCAGAAACTGAGGTACCTGACGTTTTGTTTCATTGTCATGGATCTGACTATGCCAGACATTTTGCTACATTCAAGACAGTTTCCAAGGTTCTCCAAGCAGGCTTTTGGTGGCCAACGATGTTCAAAGACGCTCATGAGTTTGTCTCAAGATGCGATGCATGTCAGCGGAAGGGTCAAATCAGTAAACGGCATGAGATGCCACAAAACTTCATTCTTGAGGTTGAAGTGTTTGATTGCTGGGGCATTGATTTTATGGGACCATTCCCTTCTTCTTACAAGAACAAGTACATCCTTGTAGCTGTTGACTATGTCTCCAAGTGGGTGGAAGCTATTGCAAGTCCCAAGAATGATTCTGCAGTGGTTCTTCAGCTGTTTAAGACAATTATCTTTCCACGGTTTGGAGTGCCTCGGATTGTTATCAGTGATGGAGGTAAGCACTTTATTAATAAAGTGTTTGATAAGTTGTTAAAGAAGTATGGAGTTCAACATAGAGTAGCTACCCCATATCATCCCCAGACTAGTGGTCAAGTTGAGGTTTCTAACCGTCAAATCAAAGAAATCCTTGAGAAGACAGTGGGTGTTACTAGAAAGGATTGGGCAGCCAAGTTAGATGATGCACTTTGGGCATATCAGACTGCATATAAGACACCACTTGGCACTACACATTTTCATCTGCTTTATGGGAAAGCATGTCATCTTCCAGTGGAGTTAGAGCACAAAGCAGCATGGGCTGTTAAATTGCTGAATTTTGATGCCAAGGCAGCTTCTGAGAGAAGGTTGGTTCAGCTGAATGAGTTGGATGAGTTTAGACATCATGCATTTGAGAACTCTAAGCTATATAAGGAGAGAACCAAGGCTTATCATGATAAGAAGATCATCTCCAGAAATTTTGAGCCTAATGACCAGGTACTTCTGTACAACTCTCGCTTGAAGCTGTTTCCAGGAAAGCTTCATTCTCGCTGGTCCGGAGCATTCACTATCCAAGAAGTCCGCCCTTATGGAGCCATTGTTCTTCTTAACTCCAAGGGTGAGAAGTTTACTGTCAATGGACAGAGGGTGAAACACTATTGGGCTGAATCTGGGATACCAGATGGACACATTGTGCGTTTGGATGATGCACCCTCTGCCTAATCCGCTGCCAAGTCAAGCTAATGACTTAAAACAAGCGCTGAGTGGGAGGCAACCCACTGGTAGGATTTTAATTATTTTTATTTTTATTTTTATTTTTATTTTTAGGATTTACTAACCTATTAATTTTTAGTTTTGAGTTTAAGTGATGCAGAAAACGTAAAAGGAATCAACAGAAGTGGCAATGCATCGATCGACACATCTGGTGCATCAATCGATGCATAGCTCGATGATGTTAATGGTACAGAGGTTTAATGGGCTGATGGGTTTCAAAATAATCGAATTTTGGTGGGCCAGACTGAGCCCAGTTGCATCGACCCAACACTTGCATCGACCGATGCAACATCAGCATCGATCGATGCAAGTTAACCTAGAGTCGCGATTAAAGAACCCCGACTTCGTCTTCTTCACCTGTTTTCCTCAAGAACTCGTATACGAAGAACTCAAGATTAAATCGACTATAACTCACTCATTTCTCCACCAAATCCATCGATTCAAGGCTCTGTCTACTCAGTTTTCTCTCCTCTACTCGATCCCCACATCCGCTTTGCCATTCGGAGCAATGTCGACCGGCCAAAGATCGAAACGACCATGCTGTTCCGGTTCTGCCGCACCGCCGCCGCGCCTCCGCGACTCTCCACCGCCGGCGATTCCTCCTCCTGTTCCACTGAACCCAATCCCACCACTTCCAGCCCCTGATGCATCTCTTCAAGCCACATGTCATGATCCATGGCCAAGAAGAGAAGGATTACGGATTCCGCCACATCATGTTTGGCCTGGACGTCCAACTGAAGAGGTTAAGAAGCTTGAATACATCAACCGACCGCTTCTTGATACTTGGGGAGAGTATGAGGCTATGTTCTACAATGCTTGGCTGAAAGTTGAGATCAAGCCAACTCGGTTTGTTGATCCTGCTACTATGCAGAGGCTTGGGATACATGATGAGGTACTGAGAATTCTAGAGAAGATTGGACTTGGGACCATGTGCACTCACCACTATGACTTGTATCCGGAGCTGGTCCGACAATTCATGGCTTTAGTCCGCCTTCTCTTCCAGAACGAGCAGGTCCCGAAAGCTAGTGAAGGAAGGCTGTCTTTCTTCATTAGAGGAGTTTGGTATGAGATTTCTTTATGCGACCTTTGTGACATTTACGGTTTTAGTAGAGAGCCAGAGGGAGTTTCACTTCCAGGAGAGTTTGTAGATGTCTCGCATCTCTGGTCCTACTTCGTTACTGGCGATTATGATTCCCGAGGTTCCACTATGACTGATGTGCGGCATCCAATGATCAGATACATTTTTAGGGCCATAGCCAACACTATTTTGTGTAAGATGGAACCTGGAAAGATGAGAGTGAGTGAGCTGGAGATGATGGCATATGGGATTTATGATTTGATTGCTGAGGATGATTGCTGGGTTGACCCTGAGAGGGTTAACAATGGTGCAGTGTTTGCTTCTCATTTGATCTCTTTGAAGGTCAAGACTTTTGGGCGTGGGAAGACAGAGTTTGTTGGGAGTCTGCTTACTCCTATTTTTCAGCGACTGCGTATTTCTACTGATTTTGTTTCCGTTTGTGCTGAGAGGTCCGTTATTGATGAGGAGCATTTGAGGAACTCCACTTGGATAAAGAGGGAAATGCTATGGCGTTTTAAGGATTCTACTGGTATTCATCTGATCAGATTGCCATGAACAGACCTCACCACTATCGGAGAGGATGCAGAGCAGTTGCGTTTTCTTCCTCCTGCCTTTGATTTTGTTATACCATCACCTTTTCGTCGTCAGAGAGCTGCCGCACCTGCTGAGCCACCTGCTGCCGATTTTGCTGATGATCACCCTGTTGGGGGTTTTGAGTTCGGTTCCTCCTCCGGCACTACCGCGATAGATTTCCCTGAGCCACCACAGCCTTCTGCTACTATGAGTCAGGGAGCCTACCAGGTATACCAGACATCCACCATGCGTGCCATCTGGAACGCGATTGCTCGATTGTCTCGGTGTGGCTGTGTCCGTCCCACTAGGCACAGATAAGGTTCTCCTCCCCTTGGTGGAGCGAGTGGTAGTGATGCTGATCTTGAGGATTGATCCTACTTCTGTTTACGGTTTTTTTATCCTTTTTCTCTTTCACTTTGGGTCATTTTTATTTTTCCTTGAGTCAGTTTGTCATTTGTTTCAGATTGAACTTGTATTGCATTATGAACCATTATCTATCATGTTGCATTTAATGTTGTGTTTGAGTGATTCTTAACAGACCTGACTTTCATGAGAAACACACAACTAACATGCAACTAAGAAGGATTCGGAGTCGGACATGGACGATGTTGCATCGATCGATGCAATATTTGTCGTGGTCGACACAACGGCTAACACTTCGGTAACACGTATTTGGTTCATTATTTCACTACTTTTTCAATTTGATTTTTCTTTCTTGATCAATCTTAGGCTTGATAACACTGGGGACAATGTTGTTTAAGTCTGGGGGAGATTAGTACTAACTATGTTTTCTTTCTTGAGTGTGAGTTGTGTCTGTCAAAACCATATTTTTGAGTCAAATTTTTTATTTTTTTTTCTTTTTGGAATTAGGATCTCTAACTAATGGTTTCTGTTATTTGGCTAACACTCTTATGAATCTTGATTATGCTTAATCTCGGAACTGAAGTTTGGAAAATCTATGAGCTGTATCAACAATCCTGAAAGCCCTTATTCAAAGGATATCTGGTTAAACTAACGTTGTCTCAACTTTTATCAGGATTTTAACCGGACTTAATCTCTTACTTTGGGGTTGGAAATCAGTGGACTAGACTTCTTCTTCGGGCCATACAAGACAATGCAATTTTTCAAAGTATGTCTCCCCTCTCTCTTCCCTTCAGTACAAAAAAAAAAAAAAAAA
>NC_025703.1:19139710-19147204 GCF_000633955.1 Camelina sativa | reverse complement strand
AAAAAAAAAAAAAAAAAAAGTAAATTCTCTAGCTATACTACGGCGGAGAGTAAATTCTCTAGCTATACTACTCTTATTAGCCCTGGGCATTCAGGTTCGGGTTTTTAGGTTACGCATATAGAACCCGTTTGGGTTTTTTGTACTTTCGGGTCCGGTTCGGGTATTACCCATTCAGGTTCGGGTTATCATTTTATAATTTTCAGAACACATGTATATATATAAGTATTTAACGTTTCACATTAGGACAAAGAAACTAAGATGGCAAAATGGTTTAATATGCACCCTTAAATGTCCAAGGTACTGGGTTCGTTTCCCCCTAGATGCATTTTTACATTTAATTCGGATTAGTTCGGGTTTTATTTCGGGTACAGATATTACCTGAACCCGATAGGGTATCCTAACCTCAGAGGTACTGAACTCGATCGGGGTTTACACAAAATCCGAACCCGAACCGAACAACCTCGATCAGGTTTTACACAAAATCTGAACCCGAACCGAACCACCTACTTTGGGTCGGGTTTGGGATTCGGGTTCAGATAATATGCCCAAGGCTAACTCTTATTGAAGTTCTCAGCTAAATATATCCAGATATCTCTCGAGGTAGTGAAATTGGAGACACTGAAGCAGATTGCCAAGCCTGAAAAAGAGGAGTCTGATATGGTGGAATTAGGGACTTGTATTGTTGTTGAAAGGGGAAGCAATCTTCATCGAATACAACATGGCGAGATATGTAAACTCTGCCTGTATGAGGATAGATACATCTATACCCTTTATACTAAGTATGATAACCAAGAAAAACACATTGGAGAGATCTTTGATCAAATTTATGGGTAGCCATAGGACAAAGGCAGGGATAACAAGCAAAACCGAAGACTCTTAGCATCAAATAGTTTGGTTTCTGATTGAAGAGAACCTCATATGGACTGCAATTATTCAGTGTTGGTGTAGGAAGTAAATTGGTGATGAAACTGGCAGTGAAGAAAGCTTCTACCCAATGATGCAGAGGAGTATAACTGTGGAACAACATTGTCAGACCAAGCTCTACTATGTGCCTGTGTTTCCTCTCTGCAACCTCATTTTGTTGAGGGGTGTAGGAACAAGAAATCCTGTGCATTATTCCATTTTCAGACAAGTAGAGTTTCAGAGCATTACTGGTAAATTCTCCTCTTCCATCACTCTGAAAGACTTTTATCTTAGTCTTGAATTGATTCTCAACTTGTTTCTGAAATACTTTGAATATAGAGATGAATTCTGACTTAGCACGCATAGGATAAAACCAAGTGAACCGGAAGAAATCATCCACAAAAACTGCATAATATTTAAAACTTTAATTAGATACAACTGGTGATGGTCCCCAAAGATCACAATGGATCCGATCCATAGGACAAAAAACTCGAGAGTCTGAAGAAAAAAACTGAAGTCTACTATTCTTCTCCATCTGGCAAGGCTCACAAATAGAGGTTGTGCTTCTCTTATTCAAACTTATTTCCTTGCTGGTCTTTAGTTGTTGGAGAACTTGAGAGTTTGAGTGCCCAAGTCTATGATGCCAAATGTCTTTAGAAGCTTGCACATTGACGATTAGAGAAGAGAGAAACAAATTCTTGATTCTCCAACATATATAAGCCACTACTTCGAGGACCCTTTGCCACCACCTTCTAAGTGTGTATGTCAACAACAGAGACATTATTATAATCAAACCAAACTCCACAAGGCAGATCACCACACAGTTTCGAGACAGACACAGGAGACTTTTGGATATCTGGACAGACCAAGACATTATTTAAGGATATCTTACTTGCAGAAGAAGAGATAGTGGTGGATCCAACATGTGTTATAGGAAGGTAGGCTCCATCTCCAACCAAAACAGTGTCATTCCCAGTGTAGGTTGTTGCAGACTGCAGATTGTTAGCAGAGGGAGTGACATGTGCAGTAGCACCAGAGTCTGTAACCCAGTCAATCCATCGGAGACTTGCGGGGAGGAGAACCCTTGTGGAACATCAGGACGTTGATAGTTTTCATCAAATCTGTTCCAATAGTCGGATGCAAGGTGACCAACACGTCAACAAATCTGACAAACGGGGTACTCTCCAGTAGCTCGAGGATTGGTTTGATGCTGAGAAAAACCTCTGCCCCGAGAAGAGTCACCACCACGTCCTCTGTTTTGCCCTGAAGACCTTCCTTGACCACGATATCCGCCTCGTGACTTGTTGCCATAACCTGTTTTTTGAACTTGAAACACCAGATGAGGTGTAACAGAGTCAGGAACGTTGAAAGACCGAAGCTTGGTGTCAAAGTTTTTGACTTCTGAGACAACATCACCAAAGCTTGGAGGAGAGGCCTTGCTGAGAGAGCTTTGAACAACAGTTGTGATTGGATCATAGTCACGACCCAAACCATTCAAAAACCCAAATATCTTCAGAGGGGTTTACTAATGGAACTTAGAGCATCACAGATGGCTATAAACTCTCGACAGTAAGCCGCAAAGGTCATGTCTTTTTTTGTCTAGAACCTATAAACTGCGGCGGAGAGTAAATTCTCTAGCTATACTACTCTTATTAGCCCTGGGCATTCGGGTTCCCGAACCCGATCGGGTTCGGGTTTTCGGGTTTTTAGGTTAGACATATAAAACCTGTTTGGGTTTTTTGTACTTTTGGGTCGGGTTCGGGTATTTCCCGTTCGGGTTCGGGTTATTCGGGTATACCCGAACTCAAAAAATCATGAACAAATTTTTTTTTTTCTCATTTTATAAATTTCAGAACACATGTATATATATAAATATTTAACGTTTCACATTAGGACAAAGAAACTAAGATTGCAAAATGGTTTAATATGCACCCTTAAATGTCCAAGGTACTGGGTTCGATTCCCCCTAGATGTATTTTTACATTTAATTCGGATTAGTTCGGGTTTTATTTCGGGTTCAGATATTAGCCGAACCCGATCGGGTATCCGAACNATCTGGACAGACCAAGACATTATTTAAGGATATCTTACTTGCAGAAGAAGAGATAGTGGTGGATCCAACATGTGTTATAGGAAGGTAGGCTCCATCTCCAACCAAAACAGTGTCATTCCCAGTGTAGGTTGTTGCAGACTGCAGATTGTTAGCAGAGGGAGTGACATGTGCAGTAGCACCAGAGTCTGTAACCCAGTCAATCCATCGGAGACTTGCGGGGAGGAGAACCCTTGTGGAACATCAGGACGTTGATAGTTTTCATCAAATCTGTTCCAATAGTCGGATGCAAGGTGACCAACACGTCAACAAATCTGACAAACGGGGTACTCTCCAGTAGCTCGAGGATTGGTTTGATGCTGAGAAAAACCTCTGCCCCGAGAAGAGTCACCACCACGTCCTCTGTTTTGCCCTGAAGACCTTCCTTGACCACGATATCCGCCTCGTGACTTGTTGCCATAACCTGTTTTTTGAACTTGAAACACCAGATGAGGTGTAACAGAGTCAGGAACGTTGAAAGACCGAAGCTTGGTGTCAAAGTTTTTGACTTCTGAGACAACATCACCAAAGCTTGGAGGAGAGGCCTTGCTGAGAGAGCTTTGAACAACAGTTGTGATTGGATCATAGTCACGACCCAAACCATTCAAAAACCCAAATATCTTCAGAGGGGTTTACTAATGGAACTTAGAGCATCACAGATGGCTATAAACTCTCGACAGTAAGCCGCAAAGGTCATGTCTTTTTTTGTCTAGAACCCATAAACTACGGCGGAGAGTAAATTCTCTAGCTATACTACTCTTATTAGCCCTGGGCATTCGGGTTCCCGAACCCAATCGGGTTCGGGTTTTTAGGTTAGACATATAAAACCTGTTTGGGTTTTTTGTACTTTTGGGTCGGGTTCGGGTATTACCCGTTCGGGTTCGGGTTATTCGGGTATACCCGAACTCAAAAAATCATGAACAAATTTTTTTTTTCTCATTTTATAAATTTCAGAACACATGTATATATATAAATATTTAACGTTTCACATTAGGACAAAGAAACTAAGATGGCAAAATGGTTTAATATGCACCCTTAAATGTCCAAGGTACTGGGTTCGATTTCCCCTAGATGCATTTTTACATTTAATTCGGATTAGTTTGGGTTTTATTTCGGGTTCAGATATTAGCCGAACCCGATCAGGTATCCGAACCTCAGAGGTACCAAACTCGATCGGGTTTTATACAAAATCCGAACCCGAACCGAACCACCTCGATCGGGTTTTACACAAAATCCAAACCCAAATCAAACCACCTACTTTGGGTCGAGTTTGGGATTCGGGTTCAGATATTATGCCCAGGGCTAACTCTTATTGAAGTTCTCAGCTAAATATATCCAGATATCTCTCGAGGTAGTGAGATTGTGAACATACCCAAGTACTTCTTCTGACAGAGTTCCAAAGAGCCACGAACGGTTAAGCTGATCTGTGCAGAACCAGGATTCATACTGCAGATTGGGGATCTCTGTGTTGCCAAGTGTTGACGAGATGGTACGTAGTGGAGCTGTGATAGCACCATTAACGAACCCGATGAACTTTTGGCAAGATAAGAGAGACTCAAACTGACTTTATTTTTATTATGTTTAATTATTAAAAAATAAAAGAGATCTCATCGATATAACCGATGGGAATTCTCTTAGCACATATGGGCCGTTGAGATATCTATGGCCTATCATAGGTATTATTATATAGTCTTACTCATCAAAAATATATTATGTTGTTATTTTAATGGTTAAGGCACTCTGGAGAGTGGTTAAGATTGTATGAATCTAAGAGTGATTAAGATTGTATGAATCTAAGTTTAAGGATATAGGAAAAGGAAATGAAGAGAAATAACAAGTGTATTTTTATGCTTGTTACAAAATAGGTATGATTATCCATCATAACAAGTGTCTTCCACCTGAATGACATATACACCCTACATACAATCATGCATGTCCAAGAGCTAATGCCCAATAAGCAAGAGCTTTAGACATCACAATAAATAAATAAGTATTTTTGAGGGATCCAAATTATTAAAACCCTTTGTAGTCCATGGTTAAGCTTCCATAATATGTTAGTCAAGTTTCTTATTCGAATCCCCCAGTGTGGTAACTTTATGATACTTTTAATATTTATGGGCAGCAAATTTTTTTTTTTGCTTTAGACAGTCCATTGTTACGGGCCGGCCCTGCATGCAATATATGTTCTTATGGTGTAACAGTTGTTCACCATTTGTTATTAGCCCTCTACATTTATCTTTTTTTTATGGTGTAACACTTGTTCACCACTTTTCATTAGCTCCTCTACACTTGTCTTTGTCTCTTTAAGTAGAGTATAAGTCATCATGTTCTCTTTGCCACTATTATAGTTATGTGCAAGAAATTTGTAGAAAAATGTAAAAAATAAGAATAAGAAGTCTTTCATCAAATTTTTTCTCTTTTCTCTCTTGACTCTTCTCATAATTCACAATTTGTTACCTTCTACTTTATAACATGTTATGTGCAGGATGTCTTTAAACGCTTGAGCTTTTATGAGGTAAGTAAAAATTTTATTGTTTCAATTTTATGTTTATAGAACATAAATATTATAGACATCCTGAGAGTATGCCTTTTGCGAATTAATAACGTTATAAATGGTAGTTTTGCCTCCTTTTTACCATTATATCTATAGCTACATCATCTTTTGATATATGGTTGGCTCTCCATCCTCTACGATCAAATGAATGTCATGCCTATTGAATTCTCTCTTTCTTAGAATTGTAAAGTAAGTTTTTGAACTTAACCTTAAAAAGTGTAAATAATTACATCATAATGCCACTACAAATATTAGTTTTTTAAAAAACAAATTAATAATAGTCCATAAGGGTAAAAATATCAAATACTAATTTGTTAAATTTAATTATTTTGGAAAAACAGAAGTACAATATGTCGGCCAACCCCGAATTTTGTTTTGCTTCTTTCGGTCATCGGGCCTGAATGACTCAACTTTTAATTTTTAAAAACATATATATATCTAATAGAAAGAAATATATTAGATTTGATATCTAACTTACTATATAAATTTGTCATTAATTAATATATTTCACCTCATATATTTATATGATTTTATTTTTGTGAAAAATAAATCATCAAATTATTCATATAATAATAAAAATATTTTTTTCCCACATATACTATGGTTTGAATTTTTAAACGAATAAAAATTGTTCCATATATGAAAAAAATTGTTACAAAACAAAAATTCCAACTGAGTAGCAGGTCGTTCTTTAAATATTTATATTCAGTTTCATATAATATTTTGTAGTATATAATAAAATAAACTATTAAAATATTTTTAATTAGTTTTATTTGATCTTGGTAAAGAAAAAAATACATCTTTAATATAAAGAAAAAAAATTACAAAATACTCTAATTTGATTTCTAAAAATTATTAAAAATATTTACAACCGCGTCGGGTGAAATGTAATGAGTTAAATGATGAATGAGCTATGATCATTTACTAGACAACGAATTAAATGTAAAATATTAAAATTATATGATAAAATGGTTTAAAACTAATATAAAGTATCAAAGTAGTTTAAAAACGAATACTCCCTCTGTCCCTGATAAATTGGTGTTTTAGAGAATTTTTTTTATCTTTAAAAACTTGATGTTTTAAATATTTTTAATATTAAAAAAGTGGGAAAATGAAAAAGTATAAAAAATGTCAGAAAATGAATCATCACATGTACATGAAATGACTATAAATAAAGATAAATAAACTATTAGAAAAAGTAAATAATAAATTAATCATATATATTATTTGTCTTAATATGTGTGAAAAATCCTAAACATCAAACTATGAAGGACAGAGGGAATATGATATATCAAAAATATATTTTATAATTATAAAAATAATATACAAAATTTATGTATAAAATAAAGTTTAAGTCGTGCTAAAACTGATCTAGTTCCTATATAAAAGGCTATAACACTTCTATTATTTTATGAATCTGTATGTTTGTTTATTCGTAAAGAATAATAATATGTGTTATAAGAGATTTAAAGACATTGAAATGTATCTTTAAAATCAAAAATATATTTCCCTTATTATAATATATAAAGCATATGTTAATATATTATAGACAGTGCAAAAGTAATTGGAAGGTTAAGATGAACTAATCTCTCGATTTCCCAAGGTATTTGATTCATAATTATCGATGTCTAATTTTCCAAAGTATAAGAAAACTCATGGAGTTTCAAAGACATTTAGTATATTATATCATATTGAGAATATGAATAATTTTTTTGTTTCTTTTTTTTTTTTTTGGACAAAAGCTTGGTTTCATTCAGATCAGACAAAGTTCAGGGTAACCAATATTCCAAAAGTAACAAGGTGATATATCATGGTTTTTGTGGTTTTTAACCATGGTATAAGTGTAGTTTTTGAGTCTTTTGATTGTTTTCTAGGTTGTTTTTAGTCTTTATAGGTTTAGATACTCATTGGCACAGATGGAACACAAATGAGCTAAAAAGGATGATTT
>NC_025703.1:19139397-19139610 GCF_000633955.1 Camelina sativa | reverse complement strand
GTCGGTCGAGGGTCGAGGGTCGAGAGATGGTCGGTCGAGGGTCGAGGATAGATCGCGGGTCGAGAGGGTGGATAGAAGGTCGATCGAGGGTCGAGAGGGTTGATGGAAGGTCGATCAAAGGTCGGTCAAGGGTCGGTCGAGGGTCCGTCGAGGGCCGGTCGAGGGTCGGTCGAGGGTCGGTTGAGGGTCGGTCGTGGGTCGATGAAGGGTCGG
>NC_025703.1:19134801-19135386 GCF_000633955.1 Camelina sativa | reverse complement strand
AGCTAATCAATTGCCAGATTCCTTTGCTGACCCAAATAGAGTAACAAAATCGTACATACCAGCTTGCAATGCACCAGTACGTATTGATGTTCAGAAGGAACACAATAATCAAGTTGCTACAGAGTCTAAAGCCCGTTTGAAACGAGGTAGACCATTAGGTTCCAAAGATAAGAACCCTCGGAAGTCTAAAGGTGCAAAACAGACCGAGGTTCAGGGAATTATAGAAAATGCAGACATTGCCGCAGCAAATCCTAAGGAGCCCAGTGGAGTTCAGGACGCTGAACTTCAAGGTCCTATAGGTGTTGATAATAATGAAATATCAATCAATTATATAATGTCTAGAATTAAATGGAACCGTAAAGATGTCGACATCGATGATGTATTTGCATACAAGGTAGCACTTGACATAAATGAGGATCTAGACCCCACATCCATATTAGAGTGCACTCAAAGCAAAGATTGGCTTAAATGGAAAGAAGCTATTGATGTGGAGTTAAACTCTTTAAAGAAGAGAAGTGTGTTTGGTTCGATCTTAAGGATAACACCTGAAATTAAACCAGTTGGACATAAGTGGGTCTTTGTAAG
>NC_025703.1:19130290-19132208 GCF_000633955.1 Camelina sativa | reverse complement strand
GCGGCCTGATACCGTCCTGATGCCGTCCTAAAATTGTCGGATGTCGTCCGGATGCGTCCTGGGTCGATCGAGGGTCGATCGAGGGCCGAGAGGGTCGGTAGAAGGTCGATCAAGGGTCGGGAGATAGTCGGTCGTGGGTTGGTTGTCGGTCGAGGGTCGAGAGATGGTCGGTCGTGGGTCGAGGGTCGATCGCGGGTCGATCGAAGGTCGAGAGGGTCAATAGAAGGTCGATAGAGGGTCGAGAGGGTCGATAAAAGGTCGGTCAAGGGTCGGTCAAGGGTCGGTCGAGGGTCGGTCGTGGGTCGAGGGTCGAGAGATGGTCGGTCGTGGGTCGAGGGTCGAGAGATGGTTGGTCGACGGTCGAGGGTCGATCGCGGGTCGAGGGGGTCGATAGAAGGTCGATAAAAGGTCGATCGAGGGTCGGTCAATGGTCGGTCAAGGGTCGGTTGAGGGTCGGTCGAGGGTCGGTGAAGGGTCGGTCGAAGGTCGGTCGAAGGTCGGTCGAGGGTCGATCGCGGGTCGATCGAGGGTCGAGAGGGTCGATAGAAGGTCGATCAAGGGTCGAGAGGGTCGATAGAAGGTCGATCAAGGGTCGGTCAAGGGTCGGTCAAGGGTCGGTCGAGGGTCGAGAGATGGTCGGTCGTGGGTCGTGGGTCGAGGGTCGAGAGATGGTCGGTCGAGGGTCGAGGGTCGATCGCGGGTCGATGGAGGGTCGAGAGGGTCGATAGAAGGTCGATCGAGGGTCGAGAGGGTCGATAGAAGGGTCGGTCGAGGGTTGGTCAAGGGTCGGTCGAGGGTCGGTCGAGGTCGGTCGAGGGTCGAGAGTGGGTCGAGGGTCGAGAGATGGTCGGTCGTGGGTCGAGGGTCGAGAGATTGTCGGTCGAGGGTCGAGGGTCGATCGCGGGTCGATCGAGGGTCGAGAGGGTCGATAGAAGGTCGATCGAGGGTCGAGAGGGTCGATAGAAGGGTCGGTCGAGGGTTGGTCAAGGGTCGGTCGAGGGTCGGTCGAGGTCGGTCGAGGGTCGAGAGTGGGTCGAGGGTCGAGAGATGGTCGGTCGTGGGTCGAGGGTCGAGAGATTGTCGGTCGAGGGTCGAGGGTCGATCGCGGGTCGATCGAGGGTCGAGAGGGTCGATAGAAGGTCGATCGAGGGTCGAGAGGGTCGATAGAAGGTCGATCAAGGGTCGGTCAATGGTCGGTCAAGGGTCGATCGAGGGTCGGTCGAGGGTCGATCGAGGGTCGAGAGGGTCGATAGAAGGTCGATCGAGGGTCGAGAGGGTCGATAGAAGGTCGATCAAGGGTCGGTCAATGGTCGGTCAAGGGTCGATCGAGGGTCGGTCGAGGGTCGATCGAGGGTCGAGAGGGTCGATAGAAGGTCGATCGAGGGTCGAGAGGGTCGATGGAAGGTCGGTCAAGGGTCGGTCGGTCAAGGGTCGGTCGGTCGGGGGTCGATCGCGGGTCGATCGAGGGTCGAGGGTCGATCGAGGATCGAGGGTCGATAGAAGGTCGATCGAGGGTCGAGAGAGGGTCGATCGAGGGTCGATACGCGCGAAAACTGGCCTGATGCGTACCGCGATGCGAGAAATTTTTTTGCCTCGAGTAACTTTCGAAAATGACCGAATTGATTGCAATGTTTTGTGACCGAAACTAATGAAATACATCAATGAAGGGTTCTGGATGTCTATTTTGCATCAAATCTGTTCACGGAACTCCGGCTAGTCCATGGTCATATGATTTTGGTAAAAATCAAAATAAATACTTAGAGTGCTCAGAATATTCTGAAAATTTACCAGAAAATCAGTTTTAGTATGCTTATGATGCATGCAAAAAATCAGAAAAAATTTCCAAGATTTTTTTTTTTTTTTGGCACCAATGACTCCTCAGACATTTCAATGTCTCCTGGTGCCAGACCAAGAAAAA